>NC_084796.1:136708862-137011892 GCF_963169125.1 Humulus lupulus
AAGACTTGATGGAGTTCGTGCGGAGATGTGAAAAATGCCAGAGGTTCTCAAAAATTCCACGAGCAACCCCTAATGAGCTAAAATAGATGCAAAGTCAGTGGCCATTTGCAGTTTGGGGCATAGACCTAATCAGATCTTTACCCACAGGAAAGGGCGGCGTCAAGTACGCTGTGGTGGCCATTGATTACTTCACAAAATGGGCGGAAGCTGAGCCAGTTGCAACCATAACGACCAAGAAAGTGCTGGATTTCGTGGTTAAAAACATTGTGTGTCACAATGGATTGCCAAGGAAGATTGTCTCAGCAACGACACCCAGTTTGATAATGATCTGTTCACAGATTTTTGCGAGCGACATGGAATTATCAAGAGCTTTTCTTCAGTCGCTCATCCTCAAGCAAACGGACAAGTCGAAGCAGTCAATAAAACGCTAAAGGATACTCTGAAGAAAAGACTTGAGGAAGCGAAGGGGGCATGGGCAGAGTAATTTTCTAAAGTCATTTGGTCGTACAGAACTTCCCATCGAACAGCAACAGGCCATACTCCATTTTCCTTAGCTTATGGATATGAGGCTATGTTTCCCGTTGAGTTAGATCCGCCGTCGCATCGAAGAATAACGTACAATCAAGGCTCCAATAGCAATCTATTGATGGAATCTCTTGATTTGGTTGATGAAAAGCAAGAGCAGGCCCAACTCCAAGTAGCAGCTTACCAGCAAAAGGTCGCCTGGTATTTCAATTCTAAAGTACGAGAAAGGAAATTCAATGTCAGAGATCTGGAACTTTGAAGGGTTTTCCTTAACATCTGTGACCAGGCTGTCGGAGTACTCGGACCTAATTGGGAAGGACCATACTAGATTGAATAAGTCCTCCATCCAGTCACTTATAAACTTGCTCGCTTAAATGGAGATCTCATTCCTCGCTATTGGAATGGAGAACACATGCGAAAGTAGTATCAATAAATGATTCTTCTTAAAGAATTGGCTTGTATTAATTTTACTTTTTACAAGTTTTGAAAAAGGGTTGGTCATTTTATGTGACTGATCGCTTATAAGTGTAAGATCATTTTGTTGATCACTCGTACATACATGTTTTGTCCATTTATTACGAGAAATAAAAGGGACTGTGCGCAGCTAGTCAATCTTGCCAATTATTGTATTTATTACAAATATTTTCTCATTACGTGTGTTGTTTTGCTGTATTATTGTTTTAAATTCTCTATTGCGAGCAGAAATGTTCGACACATGTTTTGGTCAAGGTAAGTGACTGAGGACCTAAAGCTCCTCAATCACTTGGGGGGCATATAAGGCATCTAGTAAGCAAAGCATATCGAAAGGTATGTAAACACATGTGCAAAATAAGTGAAAGCATGCTAGGGTACTTAGAGTATATTTTGTTAAATCAAACCAAAGTACTATGCTAAGTTCGGTCATGCGAAAAAATGTTATAATAAATGCAAATTTTATAATATAAAAAAGAAATCCTTTTACATCGCGAGCAGTAGCTGCTCGGATGTAATTGTTTGTTAAAAGTAAAAGTTGCCCATGCAGTAATAAAAATAAAAAAAGCAATTGTCTTTACATCATGACCCGCAGGTCGCCTATTCAAAAGATAACAAAATAAAAAGAAAAATAAAAGACTACAAGGCTGGAGGTTCTTGAGGAGTGTTCTGGTCAACAGTAGCGTCAGCTTCATTGTCCGCGCTGTCAATGCCCGTTGCCAAGGAAATCTCTGGGGAAGCAGAAATTTTGGCTCTTTCTTCTTCCTCCAGGCGAATGATGCATCAGGTCATTAGAGTTCATCTCAAGCACTCAGACAGATAGCTAAAGTCGGCCTTTTAATTATGCTTCCAAAACTCGTAGAAGCAAAGGTGGGTGGCTTCCCTATACTTCTCCATGTTTTTCGCATTAGTTTCTTCGAGTTCCTTAACGCGCCCCTCCAGCTCCTCCGTCTCCTTTTTGCTTGCAGTCAGGTCGAGCTCAAGCTGTTTGACTTCTTGAAAGTTGAGTTTGGTACTCTCTCTGAATTTTTCTTTATCTTCATTAGATTTGTTCAGGGCAGCCCAACACTCCAGCAACTCTTCGGTCAGCAGGTCAGCATTTTTCCCCTCGAGCACCTTCACTGCCTTAGTATGCCTGATGTCAAAGTCTTTGGTCTGGGTGACCAAAGTACCCATACAACGCCAACCAGTAATGATAGTCAGCAGTCCCTGCGATCAGATAAAAGAAATAAGATGATGGCAGAAATTAACAGAGTAAAATGACTCAACAACAAAATCCACTTACACTGGCTATCTCGTTCAGCCCTCGATTTATTATTTCCTCGGCCTCCATGGAGCTGGTGCCGACGATGGCCTCTTGGCTGCGTTTGTGCTTGGAGACTTTGTATATTCTCTCCCTGGCCGAACTCACCACGGCGCTGGCCAGAGTGTCTTCGGGTTGAGTGTGGTGTGGCTGGTCGGTAGGTGCTGCAGGAGTAGAGTGCTGGCCGACTGGTGTAGTTGAAGATGGTTGGTCGAGTGGAGAAGGAGGTGGCGTTGTTTCCTTTATGGGAGATGGCGTGGTTTCCCTCGAAGGAGCAGCTACAGAAGGACCCTCGGTCCGGATCTTCTTTGAAGCAGTCTTGCTGCTTTCTCCGCGAACCCTCTTGTTGTCTTTCTTCCTGCTTGAGGGGGTAGCAGCGGCGGTATAGTGATCGAACACGTCTTTAGACGACATATCTGCATGTAAGGAAACATTGCGAACAGTGAGACAATATGTATAGATGGAGACAAAAAGGAAACCAAGGAAATTATAAGTAAAGTACCCATGCTATAACTACTGGTCACTACATTACTTACTAAACTACTGCTACCCTCACTTACTGCCTGGAAGAAATCTGAACCTAAGTTTGGAGTATACTTAAAGTTGCCGTCCCCATCAAATAAGTGACAGGGAATTGGAAAATTATCTAAGAATGAGAAAATAGTATCGTTCTCATCTGAAGTCTTGTCAATGGGTGCAAGGGGTTCAGAAGCTTTCTTTTTTCCCTTTCCCATAGGGGCAGGGGGAGCAGTTGCTCGCGGGGTGCTGGAGGGTTCCTTGATTGTCACTCCAATCATCCTCCTCCTTTGAAGTTATGACACATCAGTGTGCTGCTCAGGAATCTCCTCGCCGGTGGGACTCCCCGCCGTTGACTCCCTCACGTCCTGGTGAGGTGCCAGAAGCTCTACCAGTCTCAGGTTAGCTTCTGTGACCAGCTGTCTGACGCTCTTCTCTACGTCAGTCATGCTGGGCAAGAGTGCTGCTCAGACTTCCATTTCTGGAGTGGGAGCCGATCGCAGCCATGGACCTGAAATATGCTAAATCTCTAAGGGGAATGCAGATAAAATACAAGGAAAATAATTGACTAGGAGAGAAAAGATATTACCTCCTTGAGTAAAGGATAGGTTGTTGGCGACCATGTCAGTAGTAAAAAAAAGTACTCTAGATGGTACTTCGCCACATTGGATTTGAAGGTGGTATCACTCAGGAAAGTGCGGAACGTTTCCTGGTGGCAAAGATGAAAAAACCTTGTATTATCTTGGTTGGGGGTGGATTTGAGGTCGAACAGATATTTGACCTTGTGTGGCGTAGGGACAGGCCACTTCTTATGACTATAAAGGATATAGAGTGCGGAAAGCATTCTATACCCGTTAGAGGTTATTTGGAAAGGAGCGACCCCAAAATAATTGGCCACTCCTTGGAAGAAAGGATGGAGAGGCACGATCACTCCTGCCTTGATATGATACCTCGACCAGGCACTGAAGGCGCCTCCAGCTAGGTTTTCCCATTGGTCTCTGGTCGGTCGAACTAAAGTTATCCCAGGAAGTCCGTACTTCCTGAGATAATTGGCTATCATCCTAACCAAGATTTGGCTAGGCGGAGCAACGTACCATTCGACATATGGTTGAAAGATGTTTCAAAGTTGGGCTTGATTTTGGATTTCTGGATCAAGAGTATTTTCATCTTGACCATTGGTCAAAGGAATTTCAGCCCTAGGAGCAGGTTGATTTGAAGAAGGGTTGAATGGTTTCTTTTTATGGGCTTTGGACTTTACTCGACCCATATTTTGAGGTGGGGTCGATGGATTGTTTGGTGTGATACGAGAAAAATGGATCTTTGGAATTAGCTGTGATGGTTGTTCTTCATCCTCGAGCAGTTGGGCCAACATATCGTCATCGATAGGCCTCTCACCTCCCCACGGATCTTGCATGAAAGTCTTCAAACAAAAAAGGGGACATGAGAATCTATGGCCTAAAAGCTTGTGTTTAAAAGTTGGAATAACGTTGCTCGTGTATAACAGCTAAGCTTTTATATGACCAGCAACATTCTGACAAAAAAAAACACTAAGTTTTATGCGAACAGTTTGTAAAATAGATTAAAGAGTAGAAGTGAAAGGTTTTTTGTGGAAAACTTTTTGACTCTAAAAGGGCGGGAAAAACCCAGTTTTTCAACAAGCTTAAAAATCGAATTTTTACTTCGATTTTACACCCTAAACTTATAATCTCAACTACCAAACTGATTCTCAACCCCTATAAAGTATTATTTCACTACCCTATCAAACGTAGATCAGTATTATCGTCTACCTCGAAGCAATTATTTTTCAAGAACAGTCGAGAATGCTCAAGAACCCAGAATACAAAATAGGTAAACAATAGTTTTGCATGGCATCTCAAAGAAAGGGTTGATAAACTTACTTGGATGAAAGAGTGAAGTAAGTCTCTGAGATACTAAGTCGGTTAGCTGGGCAGAAACTCCGTAAAATGATGGAACCCTTTAGGTTTTCTTGGCTCTAAGTGTTGAGTTCTTGAGAGTTCTTGAGGAAGCGAAGATATGTAAAATGTAAAAAAATGATCTTGGGGGATTATTTATATTGATCGTGGCATTGTAAAAGAGGTAGTAATGGAATTGCTTTTTTCAAAGCATGGGGAAAGGAAATAGCCGTCAGACAATTTTTTGGGAAATCGAAAAGACTTGATTGGACATGATTGATTACCTTTTTCGAGAAAGCATGGGCGGCTCTGACAGATTTGGTGGGGTACGCGAAGGGTCAGTTTCCTAAGTTTACTTTATGTTGGTCGCAGTAAAATAAACTTAGGGGGCAAATGTTTACCCAAAAATGGCTCCTGATGATGTGGCAAGAACTTATTACACGTGGTTGGCACATGGCAGCGTCAAAGTGAAGAGGTGATGTTCACCTATCGACCAGCTCCTTGTTGCTTCATCAGATATTGCGATTAAATGCGACCAGCCTGGTCGCTTGCTTTGGTTTATTTCCTCTAAATATATGTAATCTTGTAATAACTGCATTTATTATTTCCTCTTTATTGCCTTAATACGCTGATATTAAGGATAATTAAGGCCCATTGGCCCATGTAACCCCCTAGAGCATATAAATATGAATGAGAGGGCTCAAGGATGGGACTTTTGAACCTTTTTTCCGAATACTCAAAGAAAGAACGTATAGTGTGATTATCCATCGGAAAGTTGTAATCTCCTAAGGCTTGTGAAACTCAAGAACCCTAGCTCTTTGATCATGGCATTGGGATTCAATATCAATAATAACACTAAGTGGACGTAGGTCATTACCATTCATTGGGGCCGAACCACTATAAATCATTTGTGTAAATTCTTTACCATTTGATTCCATCCTTGACTATCATCTCATTTCTTGTTGTAATTTTGACTCCGTGTCATTGGCCAAATCAAGGGTCAACACTAAGATTCTAGGAACGGGAAGCTTGCTTAAGTCCATAAATGGACCTATTCAACGTGCAAACTTTCCTTTCTTGTCCAACTACTTTAAATCCCTGTGGTTGATATATATAAATGGTCTCGTAGAGATTCTTGTTAGGAAAGTAGTCTTGACGTCCCTTTGCCAGATCTCACAATCAAGAGCTGCTGCTATGGACAGGAGTACGCGTATGGATTTTTGTTGGGGTTTAGGCTATGAACAATTTTAGTTTTGTGATACAACTCAAGACAAAAGATACAAGTAATATAACTATGATGATAGTTAAACACAAATTACATAAACATAAAGAGATCAAAGTGTAGAGTTGACCTTTCTTGAAGAACAACCTTTAGAATATAAAATTACAAAGCTATGATTTTATGCGAAGCACAAAATTAAAGTTGCAAGGCTTGAAAAAAATCTAGATTTGTTGTCCAAAAATCTTTATTCCTAGCCTTCTCTATTGAAATACTTGAAGCTACTAAAATGGAATGAGATTGGGATATAAAAGCCTTGGACCTTCATACAGTCCAAGCTTTCTTGATGAAGATCTTGGAGAAAACTAGTAATCTTGAAAGCTAGAGTTCTTCTTTTAGAGAGAGAGAGAGAGAGAGAGAGAGGTGAGTGATCAATTCACCAATTAACTCATATCAACCCTTTAAATAGTATATGCCCCTCATTAGACTCAACCAATGAGATTAGAGCATTTAAATTTAAGTTTTGGAGCTAAAACACGTAACGAACATGCACGTATAGCCCAGGCGATGTATCGCTTGGTCCGTTCTAGGTTCTTTTTCACGGGCCAGGCGATGCGTCGCCTCCCAGGGGCGACACATCACCGACGCCTTTGACTTTGCACTCCAAAATTTGTCTCAAAACATCCTCAAATGCTCTCAAAATTCTTGGGCACTCTTATATACTCAAAATAAACATATTGGACCCAAAAAGATGATTTATAAATGGCTCTACCTAAAGTCAACTTTCAAATGTTGACTTTTGTGAAATCATTATTATTTTTGCACCTCTTTGTGCTTAAACAATTTCACCATGTATTTAACCAATCACAACATTCCCTCACTTGGTTAAATACATCATCATTTCTCTAGCCAAATGATATTAGTGCATAAAAAAATTACCCTTTGGGTATGAACTTTACCTTAGTGAAAACATTACAAAGCTTAAATCTAAATGCTAAGGTATTCTTAGAGAATTGAACCCAACATTCTTAATGATAAAAACAAGTAATTTCTCACACACCTCTATCTAATTACTTATGTATTTCCCACTGTTCGCGCTCAGAACTATTAATGGCCTTGTGCTTGATCCATTCGGAGAGAAAATTCTTACTCTCTCGAGAGGCGACACCACCCATAGGTTCACATTTATGAAATTCTTACATCATCTTTTCTACCTTTAGAGATGCTTGTTGCACTTGAATAGAATTTCAATAAAAGCCTAACGCTTAACCCTCATTTCCAGTAGCAACCAACATTAACTCACCCTTGATGGGACCTTTAAGTTGGTAGTGTTAAAACTATTCCTTTGTCAAATGACTTGTTCTTACCCATTGAACTATACACTCGATGTAAACAAGTTTTGAGTTTGGTTGCAATCATTGGGGAATCTATTTGTCTAGGAGTTTTAGTCTCATCCTTTTGTTTGTAGAACTAACCAAATTTCTCCCAAGAGATTTGGTAAATGGAACCACTAAGTTCTCACATGATTTCACATATGAAATTGATAAGATACTCTTATCAATCAATTCCCTCACATAGTCATATCTTAGACATATATGTCTACAATTCCCATTATAGATTTTGTTTTAAGGTCTTCTCAAAGTGGTTTGATTATCGCAATCTATCGAAATCATTGATACATCAACCATGGTTTTTGGTATCTCCAACATGAGATCTCTTAGCCACTTGGCCTCTTTGCCGATTGCCGCTAGAGCTACAAACTCGGATTCCATGGTTGAGTTATCATGTTGGTTTCTTAGATCCCCAAGTAACCGCACCCCCGCCAAGGGTGAACACCCAACTAGTATCTTAGGAAACTTAGAATATTGGAGGCATAACTCTTTGGTCCTTTTAAGGCATCCAAATACTCTTTGAACTGTAACGTCTTGCGTTTCAAGTACCTTGAAACGACTCGGGTCAACATTGTTTTCCCCGAGTTAAGGATATTATTTTAAATAATATTATATTTTTTTGGAATTTATTTCCATAATTATGGATTTTGTGTTTAAAAGTCAAGATAAGACTTTCGGTCTTGGACTGACATAAAAACCCTGATTGGGTAAAAATCTCAGAAAATAAAATGAAAAACTATGACAAATATATTTTGGGCATAAAATACATTCATAAAAATTAAAGTTTGGTAAAAAATAATAAACCTAAGAGAAAACGGAAATTTTAGGGCATTTGGTGTTAAATGCTTAATTTTGCTGAATTGGAGAATTTTATTCCATGAATAGACCTTAGGTTAAATTTTATTGTGTGATTAATTAAATTAAATATGAAAGACATTTAATTTAATTATATTGTGTTAATTTTTATTTTTTTATTTTAAAAAAAATATAATAATAACCTTATTATGAGTGAAAAATGTTATAGAAAGTCATTTTGGATTTTTCTTCTAAGTAAATGTTTATTAACCTTTTAAAAAATAATAATATAAATGCATAAATAGAAAGAGGTGGCCGGCCATGTGAGGTTTTAAATGATGTTAACAAAATTAATTAAGTTTTAAATTCCAATTTAAATATTATGGTTAATGGCAAGTGAATAGTAAAACACTCAAGTGTTTTATGATATTTTAGAATAATCTAAACCCTTCTAACCGCCCCCCCCCCCAAATCCGACCACCTCTCTCTCACAATCACTCTCATCTTTTTTGAAAACTCTCTCTCAAGTTTTCTCTCCATATTCAACCTCAAGAACACTAAGAAGGCTTGGAAGCCTAAGCTTTGGTCTAGGAAGAGTTTCCCTAAGGTAAAGTTTAAAAAAACTTAACTTTGTAAAGTTTTTAACCATAGGTCTTTCAATAGCTAACTATCTATGTTTTTGGGGGGAGTTGGTTAAGGTATTGAAAGAGTTTTGAAGGACTCAAAGCTAGTAGAAATATCAAAAACCTAGAGCAAGAACAACAAGAGGTAAAAAGTTTACTTTTTATGGTTGTTATTGTATGATTTTTATTTTTAAGCATTATTTTGTATATTTAATGCTTAAAGTTTCTTATTGGTGATGTAATAAGTCTATGGTAGTTTTTCAATAATTTTTATGATGCTTGTGTGTTGATTTTTGAAAATAGGGACCAAAATGTCTAAGGGTTTTGGTGAGAACCCTAAAACAAAATACAAGTTTTGAACTGTGACTTCCAAGGGGTCAAGCATCCACTGTATATTGATTTTGTAAAATTTAATTATACTGTGATGTTGTTGAGATTGATTACATAAAATTGAGCTTTTGAAATACTAAAAAATGTTTAAAAATGAGTGAGTTATGCTATTTCAAAGTTTAGGTAAAAAACTATTTTTTTCGTATTCTTAATTTTGGGACCATGTTTGGACAGCCACTGTATAGGGAAAATGAACCCAGTTTTTTCTAAAACTTAGTGAACATATTCTTGGCATAACATAGTATTCCACTGTAAAATTTGGTAACAAAATAATGAACGGTTTGAAAGTTATTATGTACCAAAGTTTGGAAAAATTAAGAACTTGAAAATAAGGTCATTTTTACCTCATTGTTGTAAAATATTTTCACCAATAAAAAATGCTCTTTTTGACCAAATATTTTACAAAGACCTAAATGGCATACCAAAAATGGAATTGGAAAATTTTGGTAACAATTGGGTAAGTAAATTTCAAGTTATGACCTAACAAAGTATGTAGTTAAAAATGTGAAAAATAAGGTTTTCACACTTAGTGTAAAAATGAGATTTTGGAACTTAGGGTAAAAAGTAAAATTTTGCTTATTGCAAGATAAAAACTTGGTAAGTCTTGAAAACATATTTTGACCTAAAATATCACATTGGGTTTAGTGAGAATTATTTTTATTAATGAATTTTTATTCTTTCTAAAAATAAAAGAATTAATTTATTAATAAGTTAATAAATTAAAAGAGGGTTTAAAACCCTATATTTTGATAAAATAATTAAGTGAATTATTTTTCTAGTAAGTAAACTTGATTAATTGACTTCGGAAAAATTAACTAGTCAAGATGGGAAATTTTTAACGGTTTTTGTAATTAAGATAAATTAGGCAATTTTCTTAAAACAGTTTTTAGAAATTAAAACCTTAAGAAAAATAAAAGGAAAATTAAGATTTTATTTTCTTGAAAAATAATTAAGGAATTTAATTAGTATTTTCGAGATATAATACCGACTAAAATATTTTATATATTTTACCGGCTATTGAAAGTACGGGTTAATAGCAGAACCTTTAAAGAATAAGATTTTTAGCAGATTGTAGGAAAATACTATTGTAATACTCGAGCCTAGGTATCGAGACCATATGATAGGTCTCCCCAAGACTTAGGTTTTAGTCTCAAATATTTTTGTATGAATTTCTAGAATGGGTTTAGAAACAAATAAGGATCTTTAATCCTTACAAATGATTTTGAAATGACCAAACTGCCCAAAATAATAATAATGAATTATGAGTGCCATAAGTAATCCGAGTATACTGTATGGATAACTACAGTTTTGGCTAAGCGTAACTGGACTGAACGTTTGAGGGCGAAATCCTGCTGAGTGCTAAGGACCCCAAGTAAGTCAACTTCTATTGTGTGGCTGCAACATGAAACGACTATTGTATTTTATATTAGTATAGAGACACATGCACATGTATACACTGTCGTAGAAAGTTTTCTTAGAGACGTTAGTCTATTTAGTGTTGATTTATAAAATATGACCGGTAGATATCCGTCATATTCTAGACTGCTGATCCCCATCACACTACTTGATTTTATTATGTTCGGTTCATTATCACGACGAGTGGCCAAGAGGTGAGGATTACTGGTTTAAACCTAGGGACGCTAAAATGAATGGGACCTAGAGGCCCTCATGCTTACTTAATCAGTGAACGGTTAGAACCCAAGCAAGTTCTCTAATAAGTTATTCCCGGATAGTTGCCGTGAATATTGGCCATTCAGTGGGAGTGCCTAGAGATACTAGGCGTTGCCAAGTTTGAGTGAGGCTAAACACCCTAGGGGCAACTGCTCACCAGCACCACTAATTAACATTGAAGTCTCTGCAAGCCCGTGTAAGTTCGAGTACACTCTTGGATAAGTAATGATGCCCTAGGTAACTTGATGGTTACCCTTGTGAGGTATTTACTCTTGGACAAATAGTGATGCCCTAGGTAATGTGATAGCTACCCTTGATGGGGATATTTATTGGCTAGATCTTAGTGTTGAGACTCGGTTCTCATTTACAAATTAGCATTTGTGCTGGAGGGCATGTTATGCCTGAATTGTTGGATGTTGTTGAGCGTTGGTCTCGAATTATATTGTGATATATTATATCTTCTTGCTCTGGGATTTTCTGAAGGAAAGGATTTATTTGTTGATAAGAAATAGTTGTGATATAATATATTTGCTTGTTCTGGGATTTTCTGAGTGCAGGAATTTATCTGTTTATATGAAATAATTTGTCATTGGTTATCAGGCATGGCCATAAGTTTTCCAGGACACTTTTGCATTCTTGAAATTGATTGTATAGGGTCCGGATGGATCCGAAACCCTTCTCTGCATGCTTTTGTTTTAAAGTTGAACTTACTAAGCGTTTTTTATTACCTAGTTGTTTGTAGTTGTAGCTAAGATCAAGGGCAAGGAAGAGCAGTGAGCACTGGAGTCTACCTTGCGAATGTACATGTGGACCGACCTTTTGGGAAGCCATTTTATTTTTGGAAATGTTGTGTTATTTTCCTAAACTAGGCTCACTCTACTCTTTATAAAATATGTTTGTATTAAATATTAAGTATGGCCATACGACTTTTAAAAAGTTTTTTTTATACGGGTTTTTGAGATATTTGGGTACATGGAAACATTTATATTTCTGCATTATCGAGTCTTAAAAATCCGAGTCGTTACATGAAAGACCTTCCAATTTAAGATACTTAGGTTGCTAGTAAACCTACTTACTTTACTAACCGCAAATGCAATGTCCGCTCTAGTACAACGAGTGGCATACATCAAACTCCCAATTGCACTTGCACACTCTAGTTGAGCCACCACTATCCTTTCATTCATTTCAAGATTTTGACTTTGATCGAATGGTGTGCTTGCCTCTTCAATATTAAGATGACCAAACTTGTTAAGCATTTTCTCAACATAATGAGCTTGACCTAAGGCATACCCATTAACATTTCTTCTAACATTAATACCTAATATGGTATCAACCTCTCCGAAGTCCTTCATTTGAAGTTAGAAGATAAAAACTTCTTTGTTTTTATAATGCCTTTCATTTCATTACTTAATATAAGCATATCATCAACATATAGACACACTAAGATGACATAGTCATCACAATTCTTAGAGTATAAGCACTTGTCCGCACTATTGTGTCTAAACCCATATGAAATAATGGCCTCATCGAAATTCTCATGCCATTGTTTTGGAGCTTGTTTTAAACCATGTAATGATTTAACAAGCCTACACACCTTATGTTCATTTCCCCTTAGAACAAACCCTCCTAGTTGTTCCATGTACACCTCCTCGTAGAGGTTGCAATTTAGGAATGTCGTTTTGACATCCATTTGATGAACATATAGGTTGTGTATTGATGATAAGGCAAACAACAATCTTATAGATGTTTTCCTTGCTACCGGTGCATAGGTATCAAAATAATTTATGCCCTCCTTTTATTTAAATACTTTGGCCACCAATCTTGCATTATAGGCTTGAATGATCCCATTAGTGTTGTATTTCTTGTGAAATACCCACTCGGAACTTATTGGCTTTGATCCTTATGGCAGATCAACAATCTCTCAAGTATGGTTAGACATAATTGAATCCATCTCATCATTTATTACCTATTTCCAAAAGTTAGAGTCCCTTGAGGACATAGCTTCTTGGAAAGTCTTAGGATCATCCTCCACTTGAAGTACTATAGGACACTTCCAAGTGTCTCCCTTATGGTTTCCCTCTACTAGGTAAAGACTCTCCACTTAAGAGGTTTCATTTTGTGATCCAGTCTCTTTAAGCCTTGGGCTTTTTCTAGGCAATGTTGGTTGCTCTACAACCCTTGTAGGTAACTCGTCTTAAGTTCCTTCTAATAATGAGATTTGTTCTTGAGGCTTAATGTCATTATACAACAAACTCTCAAATAACTCCACTTCTTTTGATTCAATTATCATATTAGAATCAAAGTCTAATAGCCTACAGGCCTTGCTATTTGACACATAGCCTAAAAATACAAATTTGATGGCCCTTGGACCCAACGTGGTCCTTTTAGGCTCCATGCTCTTGCAATAAGCAATGCACCCCCATACTTTGAGATACCCTAGGTTGTATCTCTTTCCTCTCCATATCTCATATGGTGAAATTTGATTATTCTTTATAGGAATCTTATTTAGAATATGACAAGTGGTAAGCAAGGCTTCTCCCCATAATGAATACTAAAATTTGTATGTAATAGCATAACATTAATCATTTCAACTTACGTTCTATTTTTTCTTTCTGCTATACCATTTTGTTAGGGTGTATAAGGGGCTGTACATTCATGTAATATACCATGCATCTCACAAAACACATTGAATTCATTGGAAAATTATTCACCGCCCCTATCACTTCTAATTACTTTTATTTTCTTTTCAATTGATTTTCAACTTCGGCTTTATAGATTTTAAACATGCTAAAGGCCTCATTTTTATTCTTAAGCAAGTACGCATACATAATTCTAGAAAAATCATCAATAAAGGTACTATGTCCACCTTTAGTAATTATTCCATTCAATTGACATAAATCACTATGTATCAAATCTAACAAGTTAGTTTTCCTTTCAACACTTGGAAAATGTTTCTTTACCATCTTAGATTTAACACATAATTCACACTTATCATGCTCAACATCATTGCATACAACTAAATCACATTTGGTAACTCTTTGAATTGTACTATTCCCTATATGAGCAAGTCTATTATGCCACAAAACAATAGAATCAAAACCAAGCACATAAGAGGAAGATGAGCATGTATTATTATCAAAACCATTGAATTTGGGACACAATTTAATCATCCAATTACACACATACCATTTCCCTACAAAGTAATTTCCCTTTGATAGAATTAGCTTACCAGACTCAAACATCGCTTTGATGCCCGATTTGCTCAAAAAATGCCCAATCACAAGGTTCCTACTCATATTCGGAACATACATCACATTGGTCAAAAGAACCTTCTTTCCGGAACATTCCCCTTGCCCAATACCTTGGATTTTTGCATTCCTTATTTGGATGTCATGCCCATCATTTGATTCTTCAAAGGTCTTAAGAACCTCTCTATCATAAGCAACATGAATGGTGGCACAATTGTCATAACGCCACCCTTTCACTTTCCCTTGGATGACTTCACCTCACTCAAGGTTGCAACAAACTCCTCTTCAGTTGAGTTGACCTTGGATCCATTGTTATGGGAATTTTGATACTTGTATTCTCTATCCATGTGATCACTCTTCCCACAAACAAAACAAGGGCCTCTCACACCCTTGAATTGCCCTTCATTCTTCCTTTGAGAAAGTTGGGTATCTTTCTTTGATTGGGGTTTCTTTTGAGTATTTCCTTTGGATTGAGAGGGTTTCTCTATGGCATTAGCCTTGGATATCCTAACATTGGACTCTTCTATACACTTGTCTCTAGAACGAGACTCATCTTCAATGCTCAGGTGCTTCAAGATTTCTTTAAAAGATATCTCTTCATTCTTATGGATAATCTTCTTCCTATAGCCTCTCCAAGATGGAGGTAGTTTAGCTATAATCCCTCCCACAATGAAGGGTTCCAGCAATGTTATCTGAAGAGTAGACAACTTATTAACAATAATTTGCAGCTTATGTACATGGGGGAGTAAGGGTTTACTATCAAAGAATTTAAATTCCATGTATTGAGTGATAAGGAATTTCTTAGTACCTTCTTCTTAGGTTTTGTACTTCTTCTCAAGAGCTTCCCATATCTCCTTTTCCAATGTAGTATTTGTGTAGGGATCATAGAGATGATCCAAAAAAGCATTGAGTATATGGCATCTACAAATGAGTTCATCCTCTTCCTTTTTCATCATTTCTTTAATCTGTTCTTGAGAATCATCATCCTTTTGAGGCTCCAAAGTCTTCAAATATTTGTCAAGAATGTAGTGCGCCTTCAAAGTTGTGCGGAGCAACTTGATTTTGTCTTGCAACCTTACAAAGTTTTAGTTATCAAACCTATCTAGTCTAACTAGATCTTGAGACACGAAACATGAAAGATGAGATTGATGAGCTTTCTTCCACGACTTTCACTAGCACAAAAACCTTTAGATATATACAAACTTTGACACAAAACAAAGGTTAAAGAATATAGATTTTTGATTGTTGGGGGTTATGTTATGAACAACCTTAGTTTTGTGATACAACTCAAGACAAAAGATACAAGTGATATAACTATGATGATTATTAAACACAAATTACATACACATACATAGATCAAAGTGTAGAGTAGACCATTCTTGAAGATTAACCCTTAGAACATAAAATCACAAAGCTATGATTTTATGTGAAACACAAAAGTTCCAAGGCTTGACACAATTCTAGATTTGTTGTCCAAAAATCTCTATTCCTAGCCTTCTCTATGGAAATGCTTGAAGCTACTACAATGGAATGAGATTGGGATACACAAACCCTGGACCTTTATACAAGCCAAGCTCTCTTGATGAAGATCTTGGAGAAAAATAATAATCTTGAAAGCTAGAGCGAGAGAGAGAGAGAGAGTTATTCTTTTAGAGAGAGAGAGGTGAGTGATAAATTCACCAATGAACTCATATCAAACCTTTAAATAGTATAGGACCCTTATTAGACTCAACCAAAGAGATTAGAGCATTTAAATTTAAGTTTTGGAGCTACAACACGTAACTCTATGGACATCCACGTACAACTCAGGCGATGTATTACCTGGTCCGTTGTAGGCTATTTTTCACGGGCCAGGCAATGTGTCGCCTCCCAAGAGCGACACTTCGCCGATGCCCCTAATCTTATGCTCCAAATTTTCTCTCAAAACATCCTCAAATGCTCCCAAACTTCTTGGGATAATCAAAATAAAAATTTTGGACCCAAGAAGATGATTTATAAATGTCTATACCAAAATTTAACTTTCACATGTTCACTTTTGTGAAATCTTTATTGTTTTTGCATCTCTTCTTGCCTAAACAATTTCACCATGTATTTAACCAATCACAATAATTTTTAAATGTTTCCTCATAGTCCACTACTTCTTTATGGGTATAACCCTTTGCCATGAGTCAAGATTTATAAGTCTCGACCTTTCCATCATCTCCTCATTTTCTCTTATAGATCCACTTGCACCCAAAGGACCTAAACCCACTAGGTGCTTCTACAAGATCCTAGATGGAATTAGATTAAATGGACTCCATTTCCTGAATCATGACTTTGAGCCATAGTTCCTTCTCAGGACTAACCATTGCCTATTTAAAAGACAATGGGTCATCATCATTTGCGTCTCCTGCGACCATGTTGGTTTCACCATCTAGAACATAGCGAACAGGGTTCCGAGAAACCCTCCCACTACAATGTGGCTCAATGACTGTCTGAACTGGAACAATGGTGTTGTCTTCTTCATTCAAAACAACTTGCATTAGTTACGGAGGACGAGTGGGAATGTCAACATTAACTTGCATTGATGATGATGGAACATTGGTAGAAATCAAATTAGAAAGAATTTCCTCTAATAATACTTTGCTCTTAGGTTTAAAGTTTTCGACATAATCATTTTCTAGAAAAGTAGCATTTGTGGAAGAAAACACTTTCTTATCTAGAGGACTATAGAAAGACCACCCCAAGTACCTTTAGGATAACCAACAAACAAGCAAACTTCATTTCGCGATTCTAGCTTTCATTCCTTTTTCCTCAGGACATGGGCATGTCACCCCTAGATTATGTAGTGACGTAAACAAAGTTTACGACCATTCCAGCATTCTAGAGGTGTTTTGGGAACTGATTTGGACGATAGAACATTTAGGATATCGTTTGCGGTCTCTATAGCGTGTCCCTAGAAAGATGTGGGAATAGTCAAGTTACTTAGCATAAGCCTAACCATTTTTAACAACGTGCAATTCTAACATTCCGCAAAACCATTTGGTTGTTGAGTGCCTGGGCAATAAGTTGAGATATAACTCCAAGTTTAGTTAAATGATCTTGGAACTGCTTATCCAAATATTCTCCACCCCTATCATATCATACGATCTTAAATTTTTTACCTAATTTATTCTGAGCCATTGCAAGGAATTCCTTAAACTTTGTAAAAGTTTATGATTTCCTATGCAGTAGGTAAATAGATGAGTATCTAGGTAATCATCAATGAAAGTGATGAAGTACTCAAAACCACCTCTAGCTTACACATTTAGAGGTCCACAGACATCTGAATGCACTAGCCTGAGCAGTTCTTTGGCCCCGTCTCCCTTTGTAGAGAATGAATGCTTGGTCATTCTGCCCTCCAGACAAGACTCACTGACAAGTAATTCACCAATGGTGAGTTTCGTCAAAGTCCCGTCCTTTGTAAGTCTTTGAATCATATCAAAGCTAATATGACCAGGACATAAGTTCCATAGATACGTCATATTATCATTATAAATATTTTTTAGTTTATCAGTCCTAGGTTTTGCTACTTTGAATAATTCGTTATTTAGCGTGTGGGGTTCGTTTGGTCATAGAACATAATGCCCGTTTTCCATACATCCAACACACAATTCACACCTATTGAAAGAAATAGATATATTAGAACTTGCGAAAGTTACAAAAAATTGTTGTTCATGGAATAAAGAAACTGAAATTAAATTACAACTAATGTTGGTAATAAAATAAATGTTGTTCAAACACAAAAATTTAGTTCCAAAGTTTAGACGAGCTTGTCCTCTAGCGTTGACTTTGATGAATGCTCCATTATCAACTCTTAGCTTTAGCTCGCCTTCTTTCACCTCCTCCCATTGTCTAAGCAGCTTTGTTTCCAGCAACTTGGAGCTTTGGGCAGTCCTTCTTCCAATGCCCAGTCTTGTTGCAGTGGAAACATGCACCTTTAGCTTTCTTGCCTTTCTTCTTACCCTTTCTAGGCTTCGTAGCACCTTCTGGTTTTGCAACGTTGGCAGGTTTAGGGTTGTTGGTCTGTCCACCTTTTATCTTCTTGCCCTTTGGAGTGGAAGCTAGGTTAGCTTTGGCCTGGGCACCCTCAGTAGCAACTACAGTAGTAGAAGCCTTCTCATCTTCTCCTTTTGTTCGATCCATCATTAATCGCGTCGTACATCTAAAGTTCATTCAGTATTTGTGTCATCCCATAATTCAGCTTGTCATGGACAAACATGGTCTTCCTTTAGCTAGAACTTCAGGGAATTCCTCGGTCATCACGAATTTAGAGTTGTCACCGATCAACGCAAGAGAAGAGAGGAAGGCGTTTGAAGCCTTAGAGAACTATGGCTTTATCAATAAATATAAATCAACACATTGCTCAATCAACATCTAATCACTATGTTTTAAAAAATAGGAAACATATATCAAATATGTAAGATATGAGAAAAATACTAAAAACAACCATATCTCTATATCTAAGGTATTTAGCTAGTCTATTAGACTTGTGTCTCGGTAGGCGAGAGTCACAAAACATCATTAGTTAAATAGAGTAAAAATCAATTAATTATGGTCTAAAACCATTATTAACAACTTTCCCGCTCGATCAAAGTAAGAAGACCAATTATCTCTTACTTTATGAGCTTGATCCACGATATCAATAATATAGATTTAGTCCTAGTAGTCACCGCATGGATGAGTCTAATATAGTTTGATCTATAATTATATATCTAACCAAATTTAACCATGTTAAATGCTTAATGAACACCATCCATGGGGGGACGAATCTATGCGCTGAGAGGCCCCATTAAGACACCAACCTTGTTAAATCTACGATGAAGACCAAATAATACTCTTAAACTAAGCCCATTATTTTATGATAAAATGATTAGTATTTTTATTTTAAAAATTACTAACTCATGTTTTCCAAATTACAAAAATAATTATAAACCATAATTTTAATTTTCCCACTAATTCTAGAAAATACCCATTGAAAACCTATTCAATAATTCAAAATTAATATGTTGCTATTCAATTATTAGGTTCAACTAATATAATAAACCTAAGACAATTAAGTCCAACTCACGCAAATGAGCCTTAACATTTGGGCTTGCATGGAGGAGGGCTAGACCAAGTATGTGGTTCCCACTCTTAAGACCTCCTAACTTCCATGCAAGGCCCAAAAGACAAGAATTTAAACCTTTGTCTTATTGATTGTTATTAATTGATTAGGCCCATTATAATCATACAAAACAAATAAACTTTCACAAGTGGAATCACCTACAAGAGAGGAATTTAAACTTCACATTTTCTAATGGGCCCAAATAAAACCTATCAGAGTATGAATGTTTTTTTTTTTGCAAAATTATCATATATTACCAAAACATATGGGTCATCATTATATGCATCTAAGTCCAATTGTAAAATTACCGTTTATAATGATGCATGATATGCTAATAATTGGATGGGTCTAACATGTTACTATGTGAGCATGTATTATTAAATTATGCAAATATACCACAATCATAAACAATTTTACAAAAATACCATAATTAATTATCATAGAATTCATCAAAAAAAGTTCAATAAAATTAATTAAACAATTTACAAAATATTAAATTAATTAAAATATAATTTATCAAACAAAATTCAATTTTAAATAATTTATTTAAAGTAGGTTCTTAAGTTGTTAGGAATGATAAGATTTAAAAAAAATAAATTTTTTAACCAATTTTAAAATAAAAAATATCTTTTAACCAAATTTAAAATATCTTTAAATATGTAGAATTATCACATAATCAATTTTAAATATTTTAAACAATAGAAATACCTTGAATAATCAGATAACAAATTTTAATATTTCAATGATAACAAAATAAAAAAAACAAATATCTTAAAATATTATGAATCATCTGATAACTAATTCAAAAATATTTTTAAGAGTTAAAATATCTAACATAATCATATAATCAATTTTAAATATTTTGAATTTAATTGCACAAAATATCCATTTTTAAAAAAAAAAAAAAAAAAAAAAATCAAAATTGAAAATTTAATTTTTTTGTTGAATAGTGCCCTAACATGTCCTTGTACGAATCTGTACGGACGCCGTACTACCCGGGGTCTTCGACAGCTACACACGTGCATGGCATGCACACTGCCCAATCAGTTCATAATTTCTTTTTTAAAAAATTGTGCAATTTTTTAATCCAAAAACAACCAAATTATTGCTAAATATACATAAAAAATAAACATGCATCAAATAACATGTACCATCCAATTAACATCCTAACATATCAATCAATTTTATTCATATTCAATCTTGAAAATAAACTAGAAAATTTTTAGAACATGTTCCTATGAAATTAATACAAACACAAAGTAAAGCATAGAAACTTGCATTACGCAGTGGTTCTCAAGACATGAGATATATATCTTGACTTCTGAAAACCCTAGCTATAGGACTCTATTTATAGACACATCCATGTGCTTATTTTCTTATTTAAATTAATTAAAAAATAATATATAAATAAAGCTTTATCATGGCTAGCCCACACCATATAGGTTGGGCTCAGGGTATGTGTCATAAATTTAAGGCCCAATGGACTCAAATTCAAGATAATTTTATTTATATATTTTATAATTAATTAATCAAATAATTAAATTCTTATTCAAACTAACTATTTATAACATGAAACATAATTTAATATTATTTATTAATATTAACACCAATTTGTGATTATTAATAAATATGTCGAATATTCTCTTTTATTATCTAAATCACATATCTCTGTAAAAAATTTCCAAAATTGACCTAGTCAACTTAAAAAATCCTAATTGATAATTAAATCAATTAATTGAGACATTCTAGATGATTACTCAAATGTGATGTTGGGACCAAGGATCCATGAAATCTAGCTCCAATAAGTTACCTTGAATTTATTTACGAATAATTTCACTACCTTATTAATTCCCCGTGACTCCACTATAGACTCAGAATTGCACTCTTGAATTCATAGAACGCTTTACACCAGATGTAAACATGTTATCCATTGTTACATTACCGTCATTGAACCCTCTATAGATGATCAACAAATGAGATGGGTACTAATTACCAACTTACCTCTCATTTTTATTTTATCCTTAAATACCACTAAGTTCCTTGTAAATGATATTTCCGTAAACTTAATTACAGAAATGAGATCTCTATCATTTAACACCTTGAACTATACTATAAGGAAATCATCATTTCACTTCTTAGACATAAGCTATAGATTTCATATCTATGATAAATACTCCCACTCAATTATACTACCAAGTCCCCAGTATGTAAGTATGGGCTAGTTCGTAGGGTAAGCTGGTAACGAACAAATCAAAGGACTTGAATAATATAATCAATGGAATATTAATCACTCTGGATTGACATTGAATTGACCTATGGTCAACTTTATGATATGACTAGATTAGATAATAATGATACTTTAGTTATCTATCTATAATCAATATCGGTCTAGTCCGATGTAACAAAATACATCCGATCATATCTACTTGGTCAATGTCCTGGATAGGACATCACACCAGATTGTGTAAGTAGATCATATCTTAGATTAACAGGTCAATGTAAATCATGTGCACTAACTTAATCTTAGAACTAATGCTTTAGAACATATAACCACAATTATCATCCACTGTGACCAAGTCACTGTAACTGTGATCAACCATAAGTTTGGGATTTAATAGATGTTTAAATTAAATAAATAATCATGTAAATAAACAAGTGTGCAATGTGATTGACAAGTCCAAATTTATTTCTATTTTTTATAAATAATGAAATGTACTTACATAGAAAATTGGTTTTACACATGGAATAATACCCCAACAGTGAACTAACATCCTAGTAAGGAGAATTGAACCAAACAAGAAACATATGAACAAACCTTATTTAACAAAACCATATGCTTATATCATAAAAAATTATAGAATCATCATACGAAAAACCTATTCGCACACTACATACCTAAATGGGAGAGATAACTATGAGGAAGCACTGGGTCCTCTCTGCGATTACTATGATCTAAATTGTGGCAACATCTGTCCACCTTTTAATTTCCCAAGTACATGCCCTGAAACATTTAGCATGCAATGTGCATTCCATAAACATTAGCAATCAAGCAAACACATTTAACCTCCTTACCTTAGTGTGGGTGTGAGTCTTGACAATGAAAAGATCATGTTTCAATGATCAAAACCTAATCATAAAATAAAACCTTATTGTAAGAACAACATCATGCCCCAAACATCTAAGCCACATGCCCAAACCTCTTTGCATGGAGCATGCAACACGTGCACCAAACCCAAAATCATAAAAACATGCTCATAATTGTCAACTCTCAAACATAGTGCAAACCCTAATGAAAAATAAAACTTAGAAATACCATGGTACCTTTAGAGTATATGTAGGTCAAACCTCTTAATGTTTCACCACCTTTGTAACGTCTCGAAATTCCTGATAGAATTAAGTCCTTTAATTAGTGTGACGGGAGGGCACGTGGGATAATTATGTAAATTAATTTATATATATTATTATATAATTGAGTATGCATGATTATGTGTATTAAATATGCTTAAAGACCCACTTTTGTGAAAAATGGGTATTTTGATAATTTTGACCCGTTGAGGGTATATTTATAATTTCTATGTTCTTTGTGCTTGAGACCACATTATTATGTGGATATAGTTGTGATTTTCAGCATGATTGGATTTGTTTGAGAGGTAAAGGAGAAAAGTCACAATGGGAAAAATGTCCAGCTCGGGGCAAACCTAGGGGTATTTTGGGGAATTTTGATATATTAGGATTATTGGTGTAACGTCCCAAAATTACCAAATAAGGCTTAGGGCCTTGATTAGGGGTCCAGGGTGGAAATATATGAAATTATATGTTTACTTGATATATTTGATTGTGATTATGTGAGTTATATGATAATATAACTAGTTATGCATGTTTAGGGATATTAAATATGCATGTGGGACCATTTCTTATTAGAAGGGAAACTTTCATAATTTGGCCCGTTATAGGCATAATTGTAAATATGTTCATCTATGTGATATATGTGAGAGACTACATTATTATGTGAGTTTATTTGGGTTACTCGGCACGAGACGATCCTGGGGAGCAAGTTAGCGGGAATGTCACAACGGGACCCAATACCCGAATCGGGGTGAGTCAAGGGGTATTTTAGGTATTTGGCATTAAATTGGGTTATCGCGTAATGGGAATAAATAGTTGGGATATATTTGAAGTTAGTAAGATTAGGAGGGAATACTGGGGATTTTGACCATTTTTCCCTCGAAGACGTTTTTGGTACCCTGAGCCTCGGGATTAGCTTAAGTCATTTAAGCCTCAAGGAAACAAAAGCATAAACACTTAAACACCTCTCACAACTGACTCTCTCCCTATCTGTTTTTCTCTCAACTTTTCTAAGGGAGCTCTTTGAAGAACTAAGAATATTTTTGCTAGAAAATAAGGAATTGAAGGCTCGGGGTTAGAATTCGGATAGCTTGTGGCTAGGGGATCACCATTAATATGTATGCATGTTTGTCTTATCGAGGTATGCCTATCCATATCTATTTTTGTATCAATATTCGAATACCTGGATCAGGGCTTGACTTATTAGTCCAGGACGGCAATAGCGCGCTGCGCACTGGTCGAAAGGCTTAGGCCTAAATTAGCAACATACAATTACGTTGGCTGACACAATGGTTGATGGAAAACAAAAGTGTTTGGCTAGATCTATGGATAGTTACCCAGAGCTAAGGGCAAGGGCCTCGGGGTTGAGTCTATGATCAATTACTTAGGGCAGCGACCCCAGAATGGTCGGAAGACTATTTATTTGTAATTGTATGCATGTATGAGTAGGTTATTACTAATGGACGTGCCATATAAGTATTTGGATTTATACTTCCTATTTATGCACATGTTTAAGTTTTCTTGCTGAGCCTTGGCTCATGGGTGCTTTGTGGTGCATGTAAGGGGAAAGGAAAGCTTGACCAGCCATGAGTTGGAGAGCTTCGGTGGCGGCATGTACATATGCGGCTACTCGTTCACCATGACCGAGGATATCTCAGAAGAACTAGGGTTGTAGCCCTAATTTTTCCTCTTAGGTTAGCCGGTTGTAACTTTTGATGTATATACACCCTTTTAAATGTTTGTTTGTAATATTTTGGGATCCCATGTATGTATCAAAATTTTTAAATAAAAGTCAACAGTTCCTTCGACCACAATTTTTAACACTAACCCTTGACATTAACCTTAGTTACACGTTTATAACCAATGACTTGATTAGCAAGTCTCACACAATGTAAAGCACACATTGTAACAGTCCCGGATTAGGAGGACGTTACAAATTGGTATCAGAGTTGCCAAGGTTTAGGGGTTCCTGAAGACTGACTGGGCATGTACACTTGCCACTAAAGACAAGCTCGACTCATGGTTCGGGAACTATTATGTGGTTATGTGTTAAAGTGCTTAAACATGATATGAATGCCTTATCTGCATGCCTGTATAGGAAGCATGAGATAATCTGATAGGACCTGACCCTTGAATGTTGCATGAATGATAAAGAACGTACTTATTAGCATTGTTACTGCTTGTGAATGTAAGGGAACTGCTTATTAGCGTTATTATTTGTATATATGTCAGAAAATGCTTATTAGCACTGTTAACACTGGCAGGGATTAAAGAACATGCTTATTAGCCATGTTATACTTGCGTAAGTGTTTGGATATGTCTATGTGCATTGTTATTTGCTGATGGATATCAGGAAATGCTTATTAGAACCATGAATGAGCATATTATGTGTTGGCATGCTTATTAGAATGGCATCTATTATTTTTCTGTTTGATCTTAGATCGTTGGGCGGCAAGAGGTATTGTTATTACGTACCTAATGGTCGATTTGATCACTACAGAGTGAATTGATAACAATATGAATCCTTGATGATCAGAAAGGTTGGCTGGCCAAGAGTTACAGGCCAGGGAAGGGAATGACCAGGGCCAGGTGCTTGCTGGTATGCAAGCCAGATTAGAGAGGCAGGAAGAGGAGATTCGCCTCTTGAGGCAACAACAAGTTCCAGCAGGGAACCCATAACCCGCAGTACTAGCAGTGATACAGCCAGAGGTACCAGCAGTAGTGCAGCCCCAGGTAGGGGGGATAGATGGGAACCTTTATATGCAAGGTTCGGGAAGCAACACCCTCCAGTCTTTGAGGGCAGCTCCAATCCACTGAAGGCTGAGCAGTGGATGACCATGATAACCACCATCCAGGATTTTACGAGGGTAGGTGGTAATGAGAGAGTGGCCTGCGCCACTTGTATGTTTCGGGAGGATGCCCAAATATTGTGGGAGGTGGTATCCCAGACCAAAGCGGTAACCACCCTGAAATGGGAAGAGTTCAGAACCTAAGGAGTTCAACAAGTTACTTCAGGGTAACATGACAGTGACTGATTATGCCCTGAAGTTTGACAGACTGACAAAGTTTGCCGGGGATCTGGTGCCCACTGCTGGGACCAGAAAAGAGAGGTTTCTTCAGGGTCTACAACTTATGATAGCCCGGGATGTTTGTATTACCACTGTGCCAGGATTGACTACCTATGCACATGATGTGGAGAAGGCGCTTACAACTGAGAGCGTAGAGTACAAGATCTCCCGTGACAATGCAGCCAGAAGGGATCTAGGAGGCCAGGACCTCCATTTACAGGTTTTGGTAGGGGTGGAGGCCCCAGTGACCGAAAGAGGAAGACTTTGGACACAGTTTCAGCTCCAGGGCCAAATAGGAGGCCACGGGGCATACAGACGGGCCACGAGGGTGGCGGTGATACTTGGAGAGCATTCCTAGAGTGTACTCGATGTAGGAGGTGCCATATTGGGGAATGTCGGTCGAAGGCCTGCTTTATTTGCGACAGTGTGGGGCATTTGAAGAAGGACTGCCCGAGAGCTAGAAAGGAAGAGCCGAAGAAGGTGGACAACCTGAAGCCAGCTCGGGTGTTCACCTTGACCCAGGCAGAGGCTGAGGCTAGTCCCTCGGTTGTTACAGGTTAACTGTCTAGTGCTGGAACCTACTCTACTATTTTGATTGATTTGGGTGCTACACACTCTTTTGTTGCTAGTAGGATTATAGATGGATTGTGTAGACCACATGACTTCTATCCTGTGGGGTTTGGTACTATGCTGCCTACTGGGGAATTAGTGGTTTCCAGGAGATGGGTTAGATCACTACCAATTATAGTGGATGGCATGGTATTATCAATTGACTTGGTAGAATTGGTAATGACTGATTTTGATAGAATTCAGGGTATGGATTGGTTAGAGAAGTATGGGGCAACGATAGATTGCAAGAAGAAGATGGTAACCTTTGAGCTTGAGGGTGAGGACCCATTTGTATTTTTTGGCACTATCCATGAACCCCTGACAGAGTTAACACGCAAGAATCAGAAGTTCATATGGTTAGACACATGTGAAGACAACTTCCAGAAGCTCAAGAAGAGTTTGATCGCCACTTTGATTTTGAGCCTTCCTACAGATCAGGACAAGTTGTAGTTTATTGTGATGCCTCGAGGCAGGGTCTGGGTAGTGTTCTTATGAAGATAGGGAAGGTGATTGCCTACGCATCACGTCTGTTGAAGGAGTATGAGTAGAGATACCCCACACATGACTTAGAACTTGCAGCGGTGGTTTTTGCACTGAAGGTGTGGCGGCACTACTTTTATGGTGAGAAGTGTGAGATATACAATGACCACAAGAGTTTAAAATACTTCTTCACCCAGAAGGATCTAAACTTGAGGAAAAGGCGTTGGTTAGAGCTGGTCAAGGATTATGATTGTTAGATTCACTATCACCCTGGGAAGGCCAACATGGTAGCAGATGCCTTAAGCCAGAAGGGTCTGAGATAGTTATATAGTTGCAGACAGATATCAAGGAAGTTGGTGGACGATATGGCTAGAGTGGGAATTGAGTTAGTGGTGGGCCAACTAGCCAACATCACCCTACAGTCTACTCTTTTGGAGATGATTAAGGAGAAATAGTTAGATGATCCACAGTTGGGGCAGATTAGAGGGAACGTCCTAGCTGGAGTGGCTAAGCACTATACAGTGTCAAGTATGGGCTTGTTGAGATAAAAGGATGGGATCTGTGTTCCGATGGACACCTGGATCAAACGGGAGATTCTGGATGAATTTCATACGACTCCTTATTCTCTACATCTGGGCACCATGGAGATATACCAGGATCTGAAAGTTTTATATTTGTTGCCTGGGATGAAGAGGGATGTTGTAACGCCCTGGTTACTCCAAGATCGTTACTGTGGACTTTAAATAGTGCTTAACTCGCTAAATGAGTCATTTGGTTATAAACGTGCATCTAGGTGTTATTAATAGGCTAAGGTGAAAAATCTTGGTAAAAAAGAATGAATATATTTTATTTAAAAAATAAAACTGTACATGGTCCCATAAAAGTGTTTACAAAGTTATTTACAATCCACAATGGTCATTACAATGTAAAAATTACAACTCGCCCCTAAGCGGCAAAAATAGGGTTAACCCCTGGTTCCTCTGAGAAACACCTTTGCCGTGGTGGTCAAGCGGCCGCATATGTACACATCGCCACCTAAGCTCTCCCCTCAAGGCTGGGTGAGCTTTTCTTTCCCTTTAACTGCACCACATAGCACACGTGAGCAAAGGCTCAACAAGAAAACTTATTATTGCATGTATGTAATATCAATAAATAATTATGGTAATCATTATGGGGCTTGCAACCCTAATAAGATAGTGAGTCACACTTTGGGCTCAGCATCCTAATCAAATAAGTGACTATTAAGTCATACTCTGAATAGATGACTAATAAGTCTATCTCTGGATAGATGACTAATAAGTCTATCTCTAGGGCTTTTTACCCTAAGCCATGTGACATTCAGTCAGCTGAGCCTTTTGGCTCTGGCTCTATGTAACTAGTCTTTAGACTAGACAAGCGCTTTTAGATTTCATCGAACTTAGGGTCGGTCAAGCATTTCATGCTCATGGTGATTAGATCTAATCATTTCGGCCTATGTTAAACACATTAATGCCATTCTTGACTCTTAAGACAATACCATACGACCAGTGCTCATATCACCGCTGAACTTGACAAATAAGTCACAACTTCAGGATTAATACTAAACACCATTGTCTTTCTCTGACTAATAAGTCATTTCCATACATAGATAGGAAAAGCTGCTATGCATTTACTATGTAATCAATGTCAATATATAGAGCACTCAACATGATTCATCTATAACCATGCATGTCACATACTGGGTGTAGTTTTCTTACCTCTGGTTCGAGCGAGAAATAATAAAAGAACGACCTTTGAGAACTATCTGTCCTTAAGTTCCTTAGCGGTCACCTAGTCATAACCAATATGAAATCCCATCAATAAAAATAAATAATAAAAGGGTTATAATCTAAAACCTCACTCCTGGGGCCTCGAACCGTACTAAAATGGTTAGTAGATTTGATCCCGAGCAATAGGAAAAGAAACCCCGAGCCTAACCCTAAAAAAAACTCCTCCCTAGCACAAAAGGAAGGGGCAGGTCACGACTTGGCTTAGTGAGTCGCATCGCACCCCCAAGACAGAGAGCAATCTGTCTGGGGTACCAGGGGCAGGTCACGACTTGGCCAAGCAAGTCGCGGCGTGCTTGCCTAACAGAGCCCAGGGGAGGCTCTGACTTGGGTCCAAGTCGCGACTTGCATGAACTAGGTCGCGACTTGACCCAGCGAACCCAGCTCCCCAGCCCATTTTCTCAATTCAAACCTCAATCAAACCTCCATCAAACCATTCCAAAATCAAAACCAATCATCAACACAGCATATCCACTAGTTTAACCACAAAAACAAAGCTTTGAATCATTTAAAACCACACCAAATAACATCAAAGATCAAACCTCAAGCTCAAGAACTAACTTAAAAGCAGAGAAAAAACAGAAAAACATGGCTGAAACCTTACCTAAATCACAGGTTTGAATCCCCTTCAGCTACTGATCATAACCCTAAACCCTCAAGCTTTGATCTCCTAGCTTGAAACCTCAATCTTGCTTCAAAAATTCAAAGGAAAAGAAAGGAAGAAATGATCGAGAGGGAGAAGGAAAAGAACTCTATTTTTGGTTGTCTAATTCCTTCTACATCTAGCCACCTAGTTTAAATATAACCCTTAGTCAAAAGACCAAAAGGCCCCTATGTCCATTTAATCCCTTTTTAAGCCACCAAGGGCAAAACAATCATTTCTCACTTATCATGCTAATTATAATTACCATCCTCCAATTCCCGTTATTCCCAATATTCTCAAATAATAATTAAATCATATTCCATATCTCGTTCATTCCCGGTAATGTACTAAGCATCAAAATAGCTCTAGGCTCACCGCGAGCCCGAAAATTAATCCCGTTATGACCAAATCGCTAATTTGCATTCTAAGATCATCTCTTATCGAATAGCTTGAACAAATCCACATTATAATGTGGTCTCATCCATAAATCATAAACATGCATATAAATATACATATATGCCCTCAACGGGCCAAATTCTTAAAATGTCCTTCAAATAATAAGTGAACCCACATGCATGCAATTATCATCATATAATCCTATAATCATGCATTTAATCACATAATTTAATAATAAATCAATTATGGCCCTCTCGGCCTCCTAATCCAGTCATTAAGCCACATTAAGGAATTTGAGACATTATAAACGTGACTAAGTATGTGGCAAGGGGCCTAACCTGTCAGCAGGTCAAGGCTGAGCATCAGAGGCTTGCAGGGCTGCTACAGCCTTTGGATATCCCATAATGGAAGTGGGAGGACATCACGATTGATTTCGTGGTAGGATTGCCCAGGACAGTGGGTCAACATGATTCAATTTGGTTCATTGTGGATCGATAAACGAAATCAGCTCATTTTCTACCAGTAAGGATGAATTACATAATTGACTAGTATGCAGATCTCTATGTGATAGAGAAAGTTCACCTTCATGGGACTACAAGGTCTATCGTGTTAGATAGGGACCCTATCTTCACTTCCAAGTTTTAGGGAAGATTACAAAGAGCGATGGGTACACAGCTGAAGTTCATTACAACTTATCATCCTCAGACCAACGGTCAGTCTGAGAGGACTATTAAGATATTGGAGGACATGCTGAGAGCATGTGTGTTGGACTTTGAAGGGTCATGGAGTAAATATTTTCCTCTGATAGAATTTTCCTATAACAATAGTTACCAGTCTACCATTGGAGTGGCACCTTATGAGATGTTGTATGGTAGGAAGTGCAGATCACTCATTCACTAGGATGAGATGGGTGAGAGGAAATATTTAGTTCCTGAAGCAATTCGGAAGACCACTGAGGCTATTGAGAAAATTAGTGCTCGGATGCTCGCGTCTCAAAGTAGATAGAAGAGCTATTCAGACCCAAGCCGGAGGAAAGTGGAGTTCTAGGTGGGAGACTATGCCTTTCTTAGGGTTTCACCTCTGAGAGGGGTGAAGAGGTTCGGGAAGAAGGGCAAGCTGAGCCCTAGGTTTGTGGGACCATTTGAGATCCTGGAGAGGATCGGTCAGGTGGCCTACAGGTTGGCCTTACCCCCTACACTATCTAGTGTGCATAATGTATTTCATATTTCCATGATGAGGAAGTATGTGTCAGATGGAACTCATGTATTGAGTTACGAGGATCTCGAACTGGAGGCAGACTTGTCCTATGAGGAGTAACCAGTTCATATTTTGGACAGGAAGGACAAGGTCATGAGGAACAGGACTATACCTTTAGTTAAGGTATTATGGAGGAACAATAAGGTCGAGGAAATGACTTGGGTGCGGGAGGCAGATATGCAGACTTAGTGTCCCGAGTTGTTCAGGTAAAATTTTGAGGACAAATTCCTTTAAGGATGGGATACTTGTAATGTCCCAAAATTACCTAATAAGGCTTAGGGCCTTGATTAGGGGGCCAGGACAGAAATATATGGAATTATATGTTTACTTGATATATTTGATTGTGATTATGTGAGTTATATGATAATATAACTAGTTATGTATGTTTAGGGATATTAAATATGCATGTGAGTCTGTTTCTTATTAGAAGGGAAACATTCGTAATTTTTCCCGTAATGGGCATAATTGTATATTTGTTCATATATATGATATATGTGAGAGACCACATTATTATGTGGGTTTATTTGGGTTACTCGGCACGAGACGATCCTAGGGAGCAAGTTAGCGAGAAAGTCACAATGAGACCCAATACCCAACTCGGGGTGAGTCAAGGGGTATTTTAGGTATTTGGCATTAAATAGGGTTATAAGATAATGGGAATAAATAATTGAGGATATATTTAGAGTAAGTAAGAATAGGAGGGAATATTGGGGATTTTGACCATTTTGCCCTCAAGGACATTTTTGGTACGCCGAGCCTCGAGATTAGCTTAAGTCGTTTAAGCCTCAAGGAAACAAAAGCATAAACACTTAAACACCTCTCACAACCGACTCTCCCCCTCTCTGTTTTTCTCTCAACTTTTCTACGGGAGTTCTTTGAAAAACTAAGAGATTTTGGCTAGAAACTAAGGAATTGAAGGGTAGGGTTAAAATTCTATTAGCTTGTTGCTAGGGGATCACCATTTATAGCTAAGGTTATCGCTAGGGGCTCAGAACCGGGATCGTGCTCGAGGGTCGTTCTTATTTTACGCTATATTCGGACTTGAGGTAAGAAAACTGCACCCAGTGGTATATGTTATTAGGGCTTGGCCCAACTATTAATAATAATCATGAATAGGGCTTGGGCCCCTGAGAATGATTATGATTAAACATCCTTGAATATTCTACACCTGCTTAAGTGTTTCATGACTATTCGCATGGTTTGCGTGGCTATAGCTTAGATCGTTAAATCAGCATGATTATAACTATGATTACGATTACTTAATGATGTTATGTGATTTATATGTATTCGTGTTTGTCTTGGTGATGTATGCCTATCCATATTTGTTTCTGTATCAATATTCGAATACCTAGATAAGGGCTTGACTTATTAGTCAAGGACGACAATAGCGGACTGCGCACTGGTCAAAAGGCATATGCCTAAATAAGCAACGTACTTTTACGTTGGCCGACCCAATGGTCGATGGAAAACAAAAGTGTTTGGCTAGCTCTATGGATAGTTACCAAGAGCTAAGGGTGAGGGCCCTAGGTGACTCTATAGGGGATAGGGCCCCAGGGTTTACTCTATGGTCAACTACTCAGGGCAGCGGCCCCAGAATGGTCCGATGACTTATTTGTAATTGTATGCCTGTATGAGTAGGTTATTACTACTAGACGTGCCAGATAAGTATCTGGAGATTTATACTTCCTACTTATGCATATGCTTAAGTTTTCTTGCTGAGCCTTGGCTCACGGGTGCTTTGTGGTACAGGTAAGGGGAAAGGAAAGCTTGACCAGCCCTGAGTTGGAGAGCTTCGGTGGCGGCGTGTACATATGCGGCTGCTTTTCCACCACGGCCGATGATATCTCAGAGGAACTAGGGTTGTTGCCTTAATTTTGCCGCTTAGGTCGGTCGGTTGTAACTTTTGATGTATATACACCCTTTTAAACGTTTCTTTGGAATATATTGGGATCCCATGTATGTATGAAACTTTTTAAATAGAAGTCAACAGTTCCTTTGACCCAAAATTTTAACCCTAACCCTTGACATTAACCATAGTTATATGTTTATAACCAAATGACTTGATTAGCAAGTCTGACACAATTTAAAGTACACAGTGTAATGGTCCTGGATTAGGAGGATGTTACAACTGGTGAATGAAATTAATTGGTGGAATATTTGTGTGTTGATGGGTTAGTGGATTAAGTTGAGAATTAGAGGTGTAATTTGAGGCTTAGAGGGAATTAAAGAAAAATGACTAAAATGCCCTTGAGTTTTGACCATAAAGATAGAAATTTGTCCAAATGTTAAACCCAGTTGTATTTCACGTTCAAGGCACTCCCCTTGTAACGTCCCAAAACTGCTAATAGGGTTTAGTGCATTGATTAGCGTGCCGGGATGGCATAATTAGATATATGTGTGACTAACTAGTTAAATGCGTGACTATGTGGCATGCATGATATATATGAATATATTTAGATGCATGTTTATGAGTATTAAATATGCAAGTGGGTGAACTTAGGGGTATTTTGGGAACTTAGAATATGTTTTGGGGTTTATTGAGTAATGAGTAAGTATTTGGCCATTAAATGGGCATGTAGAGATTATTTGGGAATCTATAGAACTACTCGAGGAATTAGCGGGAAATGTGGCGAATGATGATTTTGTCCTTGGGGCCATTTAAGGTTAAGGGTATACTTAGGGGGGCAATATGGTCTTTTGGTAAGTGGATAGGCTCATTAGAAGCTTGTGGACACAAGGAAAAGGCCGAGTCTCTCTCTTTCTCTCTCTCTCCTTAGTCAGTTTGCACATCTCCCTTTGGAAGGAAAAACTTGAGGAAAGCCTGGGCTTGATCTGGGAAAAAGTCTGAAGATATAGCTTAGGAATTGAAGAGGATGGAGGCTAGGACTATTAGGGTTCAACTTAGAGGTCCAATCTCTTTTGAGGTAAGTTGTGCAATTTGAATTTCTTTGTGAATTTCTGGGTTTGGATAATGCTTTGGCTGAGTTTAGCTCTATCTTTTGTTCTGAGTTGGTTGAGGATTTTATTATAGATACCAAAATGTTTGTGCTATTTATGATGCGGGGTTGAGAGTTTTAGGCTTGATTCTAGCTTTGGCACACATTTGGGATGATTTCTGCTGAGTTTGGTTGGGAAAAATGTTGAAGAAACCAAGGGATTTCTGGGTTTATGGGGGTGCACCGGGACCCAGTTCATGGGGACCGCGGCCCGCGTGCACCAGAAGGCCCTGGGAGAGTTGCTGGCATGAAGGCACGCCGCGACCCTATGACTAGGTTATGCTGCAAGGGCTCAGAACTAGGGATCGTGCTCGGGACCTGAGGTAAGAAAACTGCACCCGAGTTGTGGTTGGGGCTTAAACCCCATGTGTGAATATCTGTAGTTGAGAATAACTGATTGGGCATGCTTGTATGCGCTACCATTGATTACTTGCTATGCATTGTGCATGTGTGATTATATTTGTTTACAAGCCGGCCTAAGGGTGCTAGGGGCTGATAGCAAGCGTTCGAAACGCAGTCCGGCCTAAGGGTGCCAGGATCGTCCATAAAGTCAGTGGACTCGGCCTAAAGGTGCCGGGCTTGGATATTATACCATAAACAGAAGCATAGTTCACACTTAACTATTTGTATTGGTTTACGAGTTTGATTTATATGCTTGATTAAGTTGAGTACCTTTATTGAGATTGTTGCATATATTCTATAGTCAGTTGAATTTGGTGAATTATATTTACTACTTTTATACTGTTGCCTAGTTGTGGATGTTGTTTTAAGTTTTCTTGCTGAGCTTTGGCTCACGGGTGCTACGTGGTGTAGGTAAGGGAATTGATAGCTTGATGAGCCATGAGTTGGAGAGCTACTGGGGCAATGTGTACATATGTAGTCTACTTAATTGCCACAGTCAGGATAGCTTGGAAGGAACTACGGTAAAACCTTATTTTTGCCGCTTAGGTCGGCTAAAATTGTATCTGTTTATATTTTACAAACTTGGAAACTAATTTTGGTGATCCCGTGTACATACTCGATGTTTTAATGAAAAATAATTATTTCGTTGACCAAATCTTTTATTACTTGACCATGACTTAGTCTTTAATTACACATTCAAGTTCAAATTACTTTCTTAGCAGGTTAAGCTCTATTTTAAATACACAATATAATAGTCTTGGTTATCCAGGGCGTTACAACTTGGTATCAAAGTGGTCTAGGTTTAAGGGTTCCTGAAGACTGGCTCGACATGTACACTCGCCGCTAAAGATAAGCTCAACTCACGGTTAGGTATCTAATGATATGATTATGTAGTTAATTCTTTAAATTGAACCTATATGCCTTATCTCCATGTTAGTATAGAGAAAGCATGATGTGTATGAGTATATTTGGTAGTAATAAAATTTTATAATTAATGCATGAGTGATATAGATTGGCGTTTTGATATGTATATTGTGTGTGTGATTATTGTAATTGTTTGGACCTGCCCATGGGATGATTCTAGATATGAATATTAGGGCTGCGGGGTTAAGTTAGTGAATACGGACTAATTCAGAATGTATGTACTCAAGATAGTTATTAGACATGGTATTGCTAGAATGAGGGTTATAGATGATAGCTAGGGTTGGAACCCTCCATCTGCCCCTGGAATTCGCAGCAGATATTTGTTGATATGCGAGTTCAGCTACTAGATCAGGTTCCGTCGGGGAAACATTGTTTCGTATGTCTTGACAGTAAGGGCACCAGTGTTGGTTCACCCTGAGGATGGAAACAGATAAGTGTTATCGTATGAACGACATTAGAAGCATTATCCTCTAGTTTGTGAGGAAGGTTTGGGGTTTGCTTAGGAACTGATCAGTGGATGGGCGTGATTAGCTCCGTCCTTGATAATATGAGAATGGTAGGCCATGATAGAGTAGTTCCATCATGCATATGTGGCAGGAGGATGCCCGGATGTGGTGGGAAATAGTATCCCAGACCCGGAATGTTGTCATGATGGGTTGGGAGGAATTCAGACAGTGATTTGATGAAAGAGACTACTGTGATGAAGTTTGAATAGAGAAGGCTGATGAGTTTACAAACTCGGTTTAGAATGTTAAGACAACGACAGGGTATGTCAATGAATTTGGTGGGTTGGTCAATCCACTTCTGATTTGTTATAAGCAGATGTAGCCCGGAAAGAACGACTTATTTAAAGACTGAACTCTGGGATGGCCCAGAGCATCAGGGTCGCTCCAGTGCATGAGATTTTTGTCTATGCTCGGGCAGTAGGGAGGGCCTTGTTATGAAAGACATAAGAGATGAGGTATAGAGTGTGAAAGCTGAAGGGCAAGAAGTGTAGGTAATGGTATTCCCATTTGTATGATTAATTAAGGGCAGATGCCTAGTAACCAGACAAGAAGGACCCCTGATAGTTCTACTACTCCTGGTTTTGACAGGAAGGGTTATAGATTACAGGTTAGTCGCTGGGGCGGTGATAAGGCCTGGTAAAGTTTTTTAGTATGCGCTAGATGTAGGATACACCATCTGGGTGGACGCTAAGGGAAAGTTTGTTTTCCATATGGAATAGTTTAGCATGTTAGGGCAGATTGCCTGAGATTAGAGAAGGGAGGAATTGTTTTCCTCGTTACAGTCAGAGCTCGAGGATAGTCCCTCAAAGGCGACCGATTGACTAGTTACTCCTCGTTCTTTGTTATATAATGAGTTGGAAGAATTCGATGCTGCATATCTCTCAGAAAAGACTCAGATATGAAGCGCATGCCTCATGGTTGTTATACAGTGGGGCTTAAGATATTAATGCCTGCTGGGGAAGAGTTGGTATCTTTCAAGAGAAGAATTGGAATACTAGTGGTAAAAGGTTTATAATAAAAATGATTGAGCTTGTCATATGAGAGTTTTGATATGAGCCTGAATAGGAGCTAATCTGTTAAATAATGGGCAACCATGGATTATAAAAGATGGTGGTAATGTATGGATTTGAAAGGGGAAGAGCCGGTTGCATCTATGGGATGCCAAGATATTGTTGTAGGTACCACTTAGAATGTATATTAGTTTTATTGAATGGAAACTGGATTGGTCAATAGGGTTTCAGATGGGTGCACAAAGAAATAATGGGTACACTATGACTTAAGGTGCAGATATACTCGGTATCAAGGACATCATGAAGAATGATATTAGCTTAACAGAAAGAATTAATGGTTTAGTTGAAGAAGTATTTGGTTTAAGAATGGATCAGATGGAGCATTGTATCATGGGACGTGTCGACATCGCCTGTTAAGGATGAAGGATTCAATTGCCCAGTGCAAGATAGGACAATGTTCTCAAGAATTGATCTTCGATCTGGTTATTACCAGCTGAGGGTCAAGGAAAGAGACATTCTCAGAATTATTCCTTGCACCAAGTAGGATGTGATGGATTATCAGTGAAGGTTCTTAACCGAACAATGATTCAACGACATAGATAAGTTCGACAAGCAGAGAGTACAGAAATGACATGGATGAGTCATATCTAGATTGGTTAGGAATGTGTTTGTCTACTCCAAGTTAGAAGCAGAACATGAATGACTACTATGTTGATAGTACTAGGACTGATGAAACAGGGTTTCAGGTAAGGCTCTAGAAAGTGTAAGCTTTGATTTCGCCAAGGATATTCGAGGTCACGTTATAGGAAATGATGGTATCATGTATGAAGGAATTCAACCAGAAGTCACAGAGAAATTACCGAAGAACGCCTAAGGGATGATAAGTACAGTGAGACAAGTAAGACACGTCAGTTACTACCTGAAGCATCTTCGAAGATAGCTATACCCATGATTGGGATGACACAAGAACCTAAAGTTGGATTGAATGGATTGTTTTATATCAAATTTTCAGAAGATATAATAGGGATTGGTTAACACCCTACGGTATTAGAATCTGTATGCCAAGGATGGATATAGAAGGGCAACGTGAAGGATATTGTCTTTGCTTAAGACATGAAACTGTGAGGCGATGCATCAAAGACTAAGACGTGCCAAGGTATAGACTGAAAGGATGGTTGTTCATGCTTCATAGTAGATGAAAGGATAAGAATAAGAATGGTATACATGAACAATTAAGTTGGCAGAAATGTTAGATATCCACGGTTAAGATGCAATGTTGGCACCCACAGAATAGAAGTGAATGTATTAGCACAAAGGATTTGAGCGTTTGGTCATCTGTAGAGAAATAACCTTGAGAACAAGACCTAGTGGAAATTAATGGGTAATTCACATTGGAAACCCTTGATTGCATAAGAGAAGATTAACATGGAAGCTGACCTTCTAAGTTGGAGAGATCTGTGCCAGCTGGATAGGATGCCACAAATTACAGTAAAGTGAGACGAGGTAATGATCAAAATTGATATAATATCTGCAGTTGATAGTGGACAGATATATCTCTGTGGACAATGAAATTCAGAGAATAGATCTTGTAGGAATGGTTTGGAATCCTACAATTTTAGTATGAATGGATTAAGATATGAAGATCAGATGAGTGATTCGATGGAACCAGGTGTTGAGGTGGAGATTCTAGATGAATATTGTAACAAGAAGTTTAAATGGATGTTGAAATCTAAAATCCATATATTGGAAGGTAAAAAGGTATAGTAGTGGACCGTAAGAGTGGACCACATTAGACAACAAGTAAGAAGGTTGGACACGAAAGGTTGCAACTCAACAGATTGAGTTAATACACTTTGGTTCGTGTGAATGAGTGACACCAAATGGTATTTGGGCGACAAAAGACTGTGTGTCTCCGTGGAACACACCGAAGTTGATAGTGTCGGGTTAAGACCCATTATTTTTTTTCCAAGTTCTGGAAAAGGATGAAGAAAACAAAGAGTATAAGATTGAAACCTAGAATTATTGGTTACCTTTAGATGGACTGACAATCTGAAGAAGTGACTCAAATTTTGAAGAATTATACCTCGAATGTGCAAGTGTTTGGGGCATTGAGATAAGTATGGTTCCTTGATTGAATAGTCACAGTGGTGGTTCCGGTCTACGACTAGGGTGACTCTGCATGGGATATAGTAAGTTAGAGAGAGAGAAGTATTTGTTCCAAGTAATGAAATGAAAGACAAAGAATATCATGGTTCAGCATTGGTTTGGGGAAACCAATGAAGGGCAGAAGTGTCTGCCTATCTGAAAGGACATAAGAGTTTGCAAATTTCAAATATGGGAACATGAAGTTCTAGGACGGGAGACTTTGTATTTCTCTGAATATTGTATACGAGAAAGGATAAGATATTTTGGGAAAGAAAAAGGAGTTTTGACTCTTGATTTAATAAGACTTCTAAGATCTTACCAAGGACTAGGCCAGGGGCCTACAGATTAGCCTTACCCTGGTATGGGTGGTGGCTTTTGAATGTTACTAGTGCCAATGTCAAGGAAAGAAATGTATGATATCATCTCTGATGAGGCAACGAGATCGAAGGATTTCAGCGGGAGTTGTTGCGCAAGGAAAAGCTAATGGAATTATGATAAGGAGACAAGGTCTTATGGAATAAGATTGTCACTCTGATGAGAATGTTACTAAAGGATAAAGTTAAAGGAATGCACTCTGTGATTATAGCCATATTAACGGGATTTATATCCTGAAGTGTTAGAATAAATTTCAAGGATGAAATTTAAGTAAGGAGGAAATAGTTGTAATGTCCCAAAAAGGCTAATAGGGTTTACTGCTTTGATTAGCGTGCCAGGAGGGCATAATTGGATATATGTGTGATTAATTGGTTAAATGCATGACTATGTGGCATGCATGATATATATGACGATATGAATATATTTAGATGCATGTTTATGAGTATTAAATATGCATGTGGGCCCATTATTGATAATAAAGGCATACTTATAATATTGGTCTGTTACGGGCATAAATGTGATTATATGTGAGTAAATGATTGAGATTACAATATTATGTGGATATATTTGCAGTATACGGCTCGAGGCAATCCTAGTGAGCGGATTGGCGGAATAGTCACAGCGGGGAATAATACCGGACTTGGGGTAAGCATAGGGGTATTTTGGGAACTTAGAATATGTTTTGGGGTTTATTGAGTAATGAGTAAGTATTTAGCGATTAAATGGACATGTCAGGAATAATTGGGAATCTGTAGGACTACTCGAGCAATTAGTGGGAAATGTGGCAAATGATGATTTTGCCCTTGGGGCCATTTAAGGTAAAGGGTATAGTTAGAGGGGGGGGGGGGGCAATATGGTCTTTTGGTAAGTGGATAGGCTCATTAGAAGCTTGTGGACACAAGGAAATGGCAGAGTGTCTCTCTCTCTCTCTCTATCTCTCTCTCTCTCTCCTAAGTCGGTTTGCACATCTCCCTTTGGAATGCTTTGAGGCTAGAGGAAAAACTTGAGGAAAGCCTGGGCTTGAGCTAGGAAAAGTATGAAGATATAGCTTAGGAATTGAAGAGGATGGAGGCTAGGACTACTGGGGTTCAACTTAGAGGTCCAATCTCTTTTGAGGTAAGCTATGCAATTTGAATTTCTTTGTGAATTTATGGGTTTGGATAATGCTTTGGTTGAGTTTAGCTCTAGCTTTTGTTCAGAGTTGGTTGAGGATTTTATTATAGATACCAGGATGTTTGTGCTATTTATGATGTGGGGTTGAGAGTTTTAGGCTTGATTCTAGCTTTGGCACACATTTGGGATGATTTATGCTATGTTTGGTAGGAAAAATGTTGAAGAAACCCAGGGATTTTTGGGTTTATGGGGGCGCACCGGGACCCAGTTCGTGGGGGCCGCGACCCGCGTGCACCAGAAGGCCCTAGGAGGGCTACCTGCATGAAGGCGCGCCGCGACCCTAGGGGGTAAGTCGTGGCCCACCTCCCCCCAGATGCAGAGGCTACACCTCTGACTTCAGGCGCGCTGCGACCCTCGAGGCCAGGTTGCAGCCCGCCTAGAGAGTTTTGGCCTAGGTTTGTCTTAAGGCTTGGGGAGGCTCAGTGATTAAAACTTAAGTGCTCAGAACGATTTCTACTACCTGGTCTAGTAGAAATTGAGGTCCCCGAGGCTAGTATTTGAATCTAAAGTTTTTAAATGGTTATCCATTATAGCATTGTGACTAGGTTATGCTGCAAGGGCTCAGAACTAGGTATCGTGCTCGGGTAAGAAAACTGCACCCAAGTTGTTGTTGGGGCTTAAACCCCATGTATGAATATATTATGAACAAGAACATATCTGTAGTTGAGAATAACTGATTGGGCATGCTTGTATGCGCTGCCATTGACTACTTGCTATGCATTGTGTACCCGTGATTATATTTGTTTACAAGCCCACCTAAGGGTGCTAGGGGCCGATAGCAAGCGTGTGGAACGCAGCTCGGCCTAAGGGTGCTGGGGTCGGCAATAAAGCCAGTGGACTCGGCCTAAGGGCGCCAGGCCTAGATATTATACAATAAACAGAAGCGTGGTTCACGCTTAACTATTTATATTGGTTTACGAGTTTGATTTATATGCAGTATTAAGTTGAGTACCTTTATTGAGATTGTTGCATGTATTCTATTGCCAGTTGAGTCTAGTGAATTATATTTATTGCTTTTATACTTTTGCCTAGTTGTGCTTGTTGTTTTAAGTTATCTTGTTGAGCTTTGTCTCACGGGTGCTACGTGGTGTAGGTAAGGGAGTTGATAGCTTGACCAACCATGAGTTGGAGAGCTTCAGGGGCTATGTGTACATATGTCGCTTGCTCGATTGCCATAGACGGGATAGCTTGGAGGGAACTAGGGTTAAACCCTACTTTTACCACTTAGGTCGACTAAAATTGTATCTGTTTATCATTTACAAACTTGGAAACTGATTTTTGGGGTCTCGTGTACAGACTCAATATTTTAATGAAAAATAATGATTTTTTTTTACTAAATCTTTTATTACTTGACCTTGAATTAGTCTTTCATTACACATTTAAGTTCAAACGACTTGCTTAGTAGGTTAAGCACTATTTTAAACACACAATGTAATAGTCTTGGTTATCCAGGGTGTTACACCCCCTTTCCTTCAAGTGTTTTCTTTATTCTTCATAAGTGTTCACCCAAGGCTAGGAGGCCAAATTATTGAACCTTTAAGGAGTTGTAAGAGAATTCAAGTGTTCATAAGGGAAATAGCAGCTGCCCATTCCTCATCAACTTAGGAATTTTAGATTTTAGAGCAGAGGTATGTTGTTTATGATGTTCATCATTTTTTCTCTTAGTGTTGTTGAGTCAATTTGGGGGATGTTGTGATTTTTCTAAAATTGTGGATCTTATATTGTTTGGATGTATGTATGATGATAGGAATTAGCTTATGAACTTATTTTGTTGCCTGAATTCCCAATGAAATATGTTCTTGGCATGAATTTTGGAATATGGGGAGAATTGTGGGAAATGGACCTAAATGGTGGAATTTTGGTATGGGAACTAAGTTTGGACGTTTAGTTGTGGTTATGAGGTGTGCTATAATGTGTATACTTGCTTTCGTACACATTTTATGAGCTGGGTATAGGTTTGGGGCGTGTTGGGGTCGGTTTGAGTTCAGAAATTGCAAAAAACATAGAATTTTCAGGTTTTTTTTTTGCAGTGGCGCAAATGCATCTCTTTTAGGGTCTGGAAAGCTCTCTGACTTCGGTTGCACCACGACCCCATAGGAGGGCCCCACGACGCCAACTGTGTTTTAGGAAAGGATTTTTTAGTTTCATGATTAGACCATAACTTTTGTCCCCGATGTCGGATTTGGACATTCTTTATATGGTTGGAAAGCTTGTGAAAAACTATACAGTCCTCGAATCTAAGCCAAGTTTAGATGTAATTATTTTGGAGTTGAAATTATGAACTAATTGGTGTTAATCGATTTCGATCAGTTTTGTTTAAGGATGGCTAAGGATGCTGTAATGAGATCACACTTGGATCGTTTTATCGCCATTGCTGTAATCCAGGTAAGAAAAGTTGGCATCGTGCGTAGAGCGTGCACTAGCCCTACTGTATTTAGAAACGATTATGACCATATAAATTGAAATGAGCTAGGGTTGTGTCTTATCATTTGTTTGTTGTGCTTATTATAGTATGCAGTTATTACCGCAAGCTTAGTGCCAAGAGACGCACTTTTCTCAGTGATTATGGAGTTATTAGCGTAAGCTTAGTGCCTAGATACACACTTTATTAGGCATCGACCGTATATATGGACTTGGTGATGCAAATTACTTGGTATAAGATGTGTTGAATCTCTATATAGTATTTGAATATTTATGGCTACGACTTAGGAGTTATGTGAATTGTTATTTACATGACTGACTTATATGTGATATGATTTATTAATTATATGAATTGTTATATATATAAGCTGTGATTATTATGCATGCCTTGCTGAACTTTTCTTATTGGGCTTGGCTCACGGGTGCTCTATTGTGTAGGTAAGGGCAAGGGAAAGTCAATCAGGCATGAGTTGGAGGGCTCTAGGGTGGCATGTACATATTCGGCCGGCTCGGCTACCACGGTCTAATTATTTTGAGGGACCTATGTTATGAGTCCAATTTTGCCGCTTAGGCTGAACATTTTTGTAACTAATTTTCATTTAAAACTCTTGTTGGGATCCCCTATAAATATTTAAAGTTATAATGGAAAATTTATACGTTTTGACTAACATTTTTAATACCTAAAACTTTGTTTAATTTTAATTACACTTTTGAGTCAAAATGACTCGCTTAACGAGTTAAGCACCATTTTAAACAAACAATGTAATGACCCTGGATTAGTAGGGTGCTACAACCTTTGAACCTCGGAACCCTAGCTTTTCTTGAGATTGAAATGTGAACCCTAGATATGAACAAAACTTCTTAATTAATCATCAAGTATAAATAGAAGAAGAAGCTTAAGAACTAAACCATAGGACCAAGAATCTCACCTTAACCTAGAGTCAAACTTGAGCCCTAGATGTGAGCTTCACCTCTCGGCCTTCTCTCTCTCTTTCTCTTTATTTCTCACACCCACTCTGTAACACCCTGGATAGCCAAGACTGTTACACAGTGTGTTTAAATAGTGATAGACTCGTTAATCAAGTCACTTTGCCATAAATGTGTAGCTAAAAATGATTCACGACTGAGGGTTAAATTTTTTGGACGAAAGGAATAGTCATTGCATTAAAACGTTAAGTTCGTACATGGGATCCAAAAATAAATGTTTACAAAGTAATTTACAGTCCAAAAAGGGAAATTACAACATAAGTCGGCCTAAGTAGAAAAATAGGGTTTAACCGTAGTTCCTCTAAGTACCCCGGCCGTGATGGTCGAGCAGCCGCATATGTACACGCCACCACCGAAGCTCTCTAACTCATGACTGGTTCAGCTTCCCTTTCCCCTTATCTGCATCAAATAGCACCTGTGATCCAGAGCTCAACAAGAAAACTTAAACATGATCACAAGCAGTTGATAACATATTACAAAATCATAATAAGCATGCCTAACAGTAATAACCCTACTCATGCATGCATTCTATTCAGATAAGTGACTGCAACGTCACATCGGGGCCCGTTGCCCTAAATAAATGATAAATAATCATAACGGGGTCTAGTGCCCTAGGATATGGGACTATAGAGTCACCCCGGGGCGTATTTCCCTATCCTTTGTATAATCAGCCCTGGAGTTGGCCCAGCGTACCTGGCGCTTTAGTTCTCAAACGACCATTGGGTCGGACAAGCGTATGTCACACTCTTGATTAGGCTTAACTGTAGCGACCAACACTTAGCATGGTATTGCCGCCCTTGACTTATAAGTCAATGCTTTCAACATGCGCTTAGCGCGCTACTGCCACTCTTGACTTATAAGTCAATGCTTCTTAATCAGATAATGCAAATAAGCATACACCACTTAACATTTATCCAAATACAAAGCATTCAAGCATGCTTAATAAAACAATCACTAGCATAATCATAATTTTGCAAATTAACAATGGCCCAAGCCCTAACCATATCTATATCTCACAATCGGGCCAAGCCCTAATCACATATATCACATATTAGGTGAAGTTTTCTTACCTTTGGTCCAAGTACCAGATAGATCAAATGACCCTTGAGAATGATCCTACCCTGAGCCCTAGCAGTAACCTAGTCATAACCATAAGTAGCATCCTCATTAAGATTCAATCCCAAAAACAAACTCCAAGACCAATCCCGTGCTCTCGAGACTCCTAGTCCCACCCAACGGGGTGGTGGAACCATCCCACGAGCCCCCCAAACCTTGCCAAGCTCTAAAAATAGGGCTCGCTGAAGTTGGTATAGGGCAGGGGCGCCAAACCAGGCCAGAGAGCCCCCTAGGACCTCCCCTGTATAGCGCAGGGGTGCCCAACACAAGGGTAGGGGCGCCCTAACCCAAACAGAGAGCCCCAAGCCTTCCTCTGCATAGCGCAGGGGCGCCTAATTATAAGCCGAACTCAAGCAATCAAAATTCGCCCCAAGGGCCAACCCCAATAAAAAGCGAGTCCCAAAATCACAAAAATACACCCCAAGCAACGTAAAAACACCCATGGTTCAACCGAAAACACTTTGAACCTCAAACTCCCCCTTTGAGTTCTAAGAACTCAACTCTTCTTCAAAATCTAAAATTTAAACCATAGAAGACTGATTTCTAGCTACAACCCGACTCAAGACATCAAATTAAACTTCCTGGACTCAAGAACTCCAACCATCAAATTACACTTAAACCTTCCTCAAGAAACTATAACATTAGGAAGGACTCAAGAAAAACTTCAGAAATTCAGCAGACAATTCCTTACCATAGTTGTGTAATTCAACCCCTATGTTGCTCAAAACTAGATCCTCAGCCTCACGCCTCTCAAGAAAATATCCTCTAAAAATCAAAGACTCCCCAAGTGACCAAGAGAGAGAGAGAGAGAGAGAGAGAGAGAGAGAGAGAGAGAGAGAGAGAGAGAGATAGAAACGACACACACACACACACAGAGCTGCTATTTGGTGTTTTCTACCAATTTTTGAGAGTTTTCACTCAGTTAATGTAACACACTACTTCCTTGGAGCTATTACTAAGTGAGTTAAAAACATTCCATTAGCCCGCTAATTGAGGTTTTAGATTAAAAGTGTAGCTAAACTATAATAAAAGTCATTTAAAGGCATTAATATAAAAATGTGGTCATTCATTGAAAACGTAAAGAGTTATACATTTGGGATCCCAAAATACTGTTTAGAAAATACTTTACATCTCAAAATACATTTAAGGTGGACTTAGGTGAAAATCTACCAATACATTACATCTCCCCAAAAATAACCTTGGCCGTGGCAGCCAGGTAGGCCGAACATGTAACCATCACTCCACGCTCTTTGTACTCATGGTTGGTCTACCTTTCCTTTGCCCTTACCTGCACCATAGAGCACCCATGAGTCGAAGCCCAACAAGAAAACTCACATATAAAATATAACATATGCACAGTAGTCAACAATACACAGCAAGACAGCCAACATGCTAAACATATAATGGCCAACGCCGTCCCAGGCACTTTACTAGGCCCAAGGTTCGCAGTCTTCAATGAAAGGATGACTCCAGCACCCTAGGAGGGTCTCGCCCTAACGACCTGCACTCCGTGTGCTCAATGCCGATCCCGACCCCTTGCCGTAGTCGACTTCCTGCCGTCCTCAGCCTTCACCATTCACGGCCTTTGTTGTTTTTGGCCTTCGTCATTCACTCACAAATATGAATCACATAGCATAATATCCCAAATTATTTACACATATACTAAACATAAACAATAGGGCTACGCCCTATAATTCAATCAATAGGGCCACGCGCTGCAATACAAACATTAGGGCCATGCCCTGCTCTACGGGTACAACAGTGTTCTTACCTCTGTCCTAACCTCCAATACACTAATCGACCTTGGCCAATCCCTCACCGCCTCAACTTACTTAGGTCAACTAGAATCCCATCCTTATTGACAATATGACACAGAAATGTTACTTGGGGCAGCCAAAAGTCACACTTTCTGAACTTAGCATATAACCTATGCTCCCTCAACCACTGTAATAGTAGGCGTAGATGCTGCTCGTGATCTATCTCTTACTGAGAGTACACTAGTATGTCATCAATGAACACGATCACAAACTTTTCCAGAATCCTTGAAGACCATATTCATCAAGTCCATAAAGGTTTCTCGGGCATTGGTTAATCAAAAGGACATAACCAGGAATTCATAGTGTCCATACCTCGTGCAGAAAGTGGTGTTTGGTATGTCCTCCTCTTTAATCCTTAACTGGTGGTAGCATGACAGAAGGTCAATATTAAAGAACACTATCTTCACCTGTGGCTGATCAAACAAGTCATCGATCCTAGGTAGTGGGTATTTGTTCTTAATGGTCAACTTATTCAGCTCTCTGTAGTCAATACACATCCTTACGGATCCATCCTTCTTCTTGACAAACAACACTGGAGCACCCCATGGGGAAAATCTCGGTCTGATGAATCTCAAATCCAGTAACTCTTGCAACTGAATCTTTAGTTCCTTCAACTCTGTCGGAGCCATTCTATAAGCTGTCCTGGATACTGGCTCCACCCCTTGCGCCAACTCTATGACAAACTCAATCTCTCGGTGTGGTGGAAACCCTATCAAATCTGTGGGGAACAAATCAAGAAACTAAAATACTAGTTTGGTCACACCCGGTCCAACCGACACAACTCTAGAGGTTTCCCCAATGTTTGCTAGGAATCCTATGCAACACACCTGCATCAGGTCTCTAGCCCTCAGTGCCAAAATCATAGGTACCCGCGGTCCACTCACTGTCCCCACGAATACAAAGGGTACTGCCCCTTCCGGTTCAAATGTCACCATTATGCGCTTGCAGTCAATCGTCGCCCCATACTTCGATAACCAATCCATCCATAGGATCATATCAAAGTCATCCAGTGCTAGTTAAATCAGATCCACAGAAAAATCCCTACTGTCTATCTCTACTGGCAATGCTCTAACCCATCTCCTAGAGACTACCAGTTCCGTTGTCGGCAACAAAGTCTGAAATCCCCTGGCATACAAATCACTAGGTCTACACAGTTGATCTATCGCTCTACCAGAAAAAAATGAATGAGTAGCCCCTGAGTCAATCAATGCAGATCTGACATGTCATGACTGAGGGGATAGCCTCAGCCTCAGTCTGGATAAATACTCTGGCAAAAGTGAAACAGTCACTCTATTTCGGCTCTTTCTTCCTAACTTGTGGGCAATCCTTCCTCAAATGACTGATGATTCCATAAGTAAAGCAGGCCCTGATCCTGCACTCTCCCTAACGTCGTCGCCTGCAACGGGGACACACTGGGAAACTCCTCAATTTGTCTCCCCCTCCCTGACTTCCACTGAAAGCACCTCGCACCATCCTATCCGAGCCAGGAAAAACAAAAGAGTATGAGACCTTTCTCTTCTGCTCACAGGGGCCACTACCCCAGCTAGATCCATTGAAATGAGGCATTTTCCTCTGAGCATCGCACCTAGCAGCGCCCTCTCTCCATATCTGATCCTCGCCCCCCTCAGCTGTAAGGGCCTTGTCCACTAACTATGCATAAGTGGTAGTCCTCGGATCCAAAGTTATCTTGACGTCACGGGTGATCATGACATTCAATCTTCGCACAAACTGATCTCTATGTGCCAGGTCAGTTGGCACCAAATCCAGCGCAAACTTCGTTAACTGGTAAAACTTCAAAGAATACTCAGCAACCGTCATTTGATTTTGAGTCAGGCTGGTCAACTCATCAACCTTCGCAACTCAGACCTCAAAACTATAATACTTCTCATTAATAATGTTTTTGAACTCTTCCTAGGTCATAACTGCAATATTCATTCTCTGAGACACCACATCCCACCAAATGCAGGCATTTTCTCTTAACATGTAGCTGGTGCTAGCTACCCTGTCATTCCCCTCCACCCTCATGAAATCCAGGATGGAAGAAATCATGTTCATCCACTGCTCTGCCCGCAGTGGGCCTGGTCCACCCTCGAACGTGGGAGGATGCTGCTTCCTGAACCTCTCATACAAAGGTTCCCATCTATTCTCCAAAGTAGGTTGGGCTGGCACTAGTGCCACAACCTGTGGAACCTGCAACCCAATGCCCCGAGGAGGGGCCTGTTTCCTCAACCGTCGAAGCTATTCTTCTATTAGGTGAAGTTTATCTTCCATCTCAGCAAATAACTGTTTCCAATTCGATGGGGCAGGTGGAGGGTCCTAACCCTTGTTGTCGTCCTCGACCTTATTGCCATGGAGTCTGATTGATCGCCGAGACATTACCACAATATGCCTACAATCAATGATGTCACTTATCAGGCATGGTAACAACATCCAAAACCACCTCCAAAATTCTTCAACCAATCGCAACTAATAAATCCACATATCACAGGTAGCATACAACAATCAAGGGGGCCATGCCCTAGCATCTTGCATATGTAAACTTATTTATCAAGCTCTATCTATAAATTCAGGCAAACAGGGCTCTTAAAAAAGCAATCAAGCATATAATTAATTAAATATCGACCCACCCTGAGTCAAGCATGTCGCTGGCAACGAGCGTACATGTTCGGTCAATCTCAAGGGACCATAAACCTTGGCTCGCTCTGATACTAAGTTGTAATGCCCTACTTCCTTAGATTTGTTACTAAGTGAGTTAAAAACATGCCATTAGCTTGCTAATCGAGGTTTTAGGTTAAAAGTGTAGCTAAACTATAATAAAAGTCATTTAAAGGCATTAATATAAAAATGTGGTCATTCATTGAAAATGTACAGAGTTATACATTTGGGATCCCAAAATACTATTTAGAAAATACTTTACATCTCAAAATATATTTAAGGTCGACTTAGGTGACAAATCTACCAGAACATTACATCTCCCCAAAAATAATCTTGGTCGTGGCAGCCAGGTAGGCCAAACATGTACTCGTCACTCCATGCTCTCTGTACTCATGGTTGGTCGACCTTTCCTTTGCCCTTACCTGCACCATAGAGCACCCGTGAGCCGAAGCCCAGCAAGAAAACTCACAACATATGCATAGTAGTCAACAAGCTAAACATATAACGACAAACATCATCCCAGGCGCTTTACCAGGCCCAAGGTTCGCGGTCTTCACCGAAAGGATGACTCCAGCACCCTAGGAGGGTCTCGCCTTAATGACCTACACTCCGCGTGCTCAATGCCAATCCCAACCCCTTGCCATAGTCAGCTTTTTGCCGCTCTTAGCCTTCGCCATTCCCGGCCTTTGCTGTTTCTGGCCTTGCCCATTCACTCACAAATAGGCATCACATAACATAATATCAACAAGTATTTAAATATATACTAAACATAAACAGTAGGGCTACGCCCTACAATTCATTTAATAGGGCCAAGCCCTGCAATACAAACATTATGGCCCAGCCCTGCTCTACGGGTACAACAGTTTTCTTACCTATGTCCCGAGCTATCTGAGCACCACGATCACGAGCACAGTCTCCTAACTTGAGCCTTGTTGAAAACTTAGTCACAACACATTGCCAATAACCAACCATCAAGTTCTAAACCAATAAATCACTTCGAAATATAATTCTATCCTCCGGGTACTTGGATTCGACAAAAATGGGTAGAAAAATCCTTCTCGAGCCTTAACACTTGTGTTCCCGAGCTAAAAACCTTCAAACATCCTACATTTCACATTTGAGTTGCGGCCCAGCCCCTTAAGGGTCGTGACGTGCCCAAGTCAGAGGAAAAAATGCCTCTCTGCTGAGGGACATGGGCCACAACGCTCTAAACCTTGAGTCACAGTGTGCCTAGTGAATCAGAGGTCTTCCAGTCTCTTCCAGCACACGGGTCGGGACGCCTGAAATACAGGGCCGCGGCTCGAGCCTCTAAACCTGGATTTCCCATGCATTTTTACAAGCTAACCTTCCTGAAACTTACTAATTCCGAGTCTTAATCCTAGAATTCCACCTAGGATTCATACCCAAACAACATAACTAGTTTTAACTTCCAGAAAACAAACAGAAAGCCTCATCATAGCCTATATTCAATCACCTAACTTCAAATTCCCAAAACTTTAAGAAAGTTAAACAGCAACATGATTTAATCCCTTACCTCTGTGTTAGCCTCGACCTAAGCTAAATTCCAGTTGCCACAAACTTTAATTCTCCCCAAGCTCAGGAAATCTCTAGCTTCAAATTCCTAGACTTGATTTCTCCAAAATTTGACAACTTCCCAAAGTCTAAGGGAGGGAGAAAGAGAGTGAAATGAGAGAGAGAGAGAGAGAGAGAGTTTTCCTTCTATTCCTTCTAACCCCTCCTAGAATCTGAACTGCCTAAACTTAAGCATATCTGTTAGCAAAAAAGTCTAGAATACCCCTTAAGTCTATCTTAATCCTCAAGTGCCACCAAGGGCAGTTTCGTCGTTTGCCAAGTCCCGCTAATTCCTCGAGTGTTCCTGCAAATCCCCGTTTAATCCTAACATGTCCAAATAATTACCAAACTACTACTCGTTACTCGATAAATCCTGAACACATATTACATTCCCAAAATACCCCTAGGCTCCTCCCGAGCCGGGTATTCGACCTCGTTGTGACTTTCTAGCTAAACTGCTCCCTAGGGCCGTCTCAGATCATGCATCACTAATATTTCACAACTATCTCATGGTATCACTCACAATATACACAAATATTGCATTTATGCCATCAACAGGTTAAAATTACAAATATGCCCCTAATAACCAAACGGGGCCCACATGCATATTTAATTCACGTAAACATGCATTTCTAATCACATAATCATCAAATTCATGTATTAACGTAATTAAATCAATTATTGCCCTCCCGGGACGCTAATCATGGCCCTAAGCCTTATTAGCAAATTTGGGACGCTATAGTTAAGTCATCCCAAAACTCAGAAAAGACCAAACTACCCTTTGGTCAAAATTATCCATTAATGCCCTCAAGGGAAAAATGGTCTTTTGCCACCATTTCTCACTAATATTCAAATTACCTTATAATGTCTCAATTAATTCTAATATCCCAAAATAATCACCAAATAAATTCTCATTACCTGATAATACCCGGTAATGTACTAAATTACCAAAAAACCCATGGACTCACCCTAAGCCAGGTATTTGGCCTTGTTGTGACCAAACCGCTACTTTGCTCACTAGGATCGCCTCGTGCGCTGAACAACCCTAATATATCCACATAATAATGTGGTCTCAATCAATGTGCACATATATATGTATACAAGTTTGCCCTCAAAGGGCTAAAATTACGAAAATTACATTCTAAAAAGAAACAGGCCCACGTGCATGCTGAATACACCTAAACATGCAAACATAGTCCTATTATAATATAACTCACATAATAATTCAATTATTTCCCTCCTGGCCCCCAAATCAAGGCACTAAGCCTTATTAGGGAAATTGGGACGTTACACACTCTTTTCCCTTTCTCTCTAATTAAAGTAAAGGATAAAAGAAAAGATGAGTCTTCTCTTAATATAGGCTCCAAATGCCTTATCCACCAAGTTCATGATTCTACTTCCAATCACCCTAATTCTTGAAATCCTTTCTTTCATCATGTTAATTTAGAAACCACTATCAATAAAAGAAAAATCACCATTTATCATTCTTTATTGCCTTGACATCAATCACACTTAAATGAATAATAATCACTTAATCAATTTTAAAAAATGTGCTTAATGAAGACACCTTGAGTTAACAAATCAAGCTCCAAGCCAACTACCAAAATTCCCAATCAAATCATAATCACATTAATTCCTCAATTGACATTGAATCACCAAGATTGCCATTCTTTCTTCTCATTGATTATCCAAAAATCAATGTGATCACCTCTTAATCCTTTTCACACACTACACGCCCAAGTAGGCTAGTCACACACCCATGTCAATGACAACTAACATCTTTGTTGACATTGAATGTGGAGATTAGAAACATTAATTCCTTAATTGACATTGAATCACTAAGATTTCCATTATTGATTCTCATTAATTATCCAAAAATTAATGTGATCACCTCTTAATCATTTTCACACACCACACACACCCAAGGTGTCACACAAACATAAATGACAACTACATCTCTTACTAATAAAATAAACATTTATTAAATTAATAAACAAACAATTCAATAATAATTATTAAATTAAAAAAAAAAAATTAATTATGTGACCAGATATTACACTATGAAAGATTTTCTTGTGCAGTTGGATAATTATATGAAGGTGGAAGAGGCTAGAAACAAAGATCAGGCATATCTGTTTACCGAGTTTTTCGGAAACGAATACAAACAGAATAATAAAAAGATAAGAACTGTAGAAATGCTGAAATGTAACTAAACAAACAGTGTTTTTACGTGGTTCAGGCGTTAACAAGCCCTAGTCCACGAGTCGATGTTATTATACTTGGAAAAGGTTATAGTAAGATGGCTGGTGCACAAGAACTTCACCCACTCACAGTGTTTCTCTCGGGTTCTCTTGAAGAAGATGAAGCTAGAGAGATTTTAGTAGAGTTTTTGCTATGTGATTTGTTGGCCGTCCCTCTTCTTGTAAAATGAAGGGGTCTTTATAGCTAGGGTTTCGGATTAGGGTTTTTCTCTACGTACATGAGTCTTAATTACACCAGCCATAAATAGGGGATACAATTACTGTAGTAGCATGGCTACAAGACTTTATGTGGGTATATTTACGTGAAAGTATGGGGAACACACAAAGTCAGCCGTCTTTTCCAAGTTGTCAGCGGAACAGTAGGCGAAAAGGTACCCTTAGGCGTGCTGGGATGTGTGCGGCTTTGACCTGATGGGCGTGTCAGGCGGGATCCTGTGTCAGACGGATATCATTCCAAATATGCCTTCTCCCAGACTCGACCGTTCGGTTTTGTTCTGTGCGAGGCACGGAACTGTTTCCGCGGAGACCACTCGAAGAGTCTCTCCTGGAAGGGGCTTCCCCGAGGGGTATCCTTCGGGAGTCCGGGAGAGTCGACGAGTTTCCGTGTTGTGCTTGCTTGGAAGAGTAATCCGGACACTAAACAGGAGAGGCGAAGCCTTTCTGTCCATCCGCGAGCTCTGGTCACCTACCGTGAAAGACATCGATAATTCTGCTTCCCCGAGGACATCAATCTAAACGCTATCCGGAAATCTGGATAACATTTACCCCCCAAGGTCACGGAGCTTTGAGAGATCCGGGAGCTTGTACTGTCCTCCGGGTATTTCGGTCTCTTAGATTAGGCGAGGGGCCACCTTCTGTGTTCCCGGAAGAGTTCCTTTTTCCCGCCTGAGTGTTAGTATGAAAAAGAAAGGGAATTTCTTCTGTTTGAACTCAAGTACTCAAGTGCGGCAAGGACCACGTGTCATTCTGGGAATGGTTCTGCGACCAAGACGCGTGCGTGAGGCGACTGGTTGAGTATGCGTGCGTCAGTCATCTGAGTAATGATTTGACGGTTTTTAATGGTACTCCGGGCCCGAGGTGGTGTAATGATGGGAAATAAATACTTTATTCCCATCCGAGGAGTCATAAATAGGATCGTCGCTTCATCTCCAGCCGTTGGATCTGATGCACACGGAATGGGAAGATCGGGACCGTCCATTTGAGGAATTCGAAACGACTTCTTCCCTGCTATAAAAACGAGGGAAAGGACCTTTCTTCCTCTTTACGCTTTCAAATTCTCTATCTTTCGGGTTTTCAGATTTCCAAACCTTCGAACTCTCAGGCTTCCCAGCTTCCGTTCCTCCGAACTTGCCACTTTTTTTGGTAAGGATCTGGAAACTTTTTCTTTTGATTTGGCAGTGGGTTTATTCGCCGAAGTTCCTGGTTTGAATCGCCGTTCGTCTTTGCAGCTTTTACTTCTCGCGATCGTGCTGTGCAGTGATCCAGTTACTCCTTCAACCTCCAACTACCCGAATATCAGTAAGTATTTCTACTTTGCTCTTTCCTCCCAAACCTTAGGTTGTTGGTAGTTGTTAGAGTAGAGGTTTCTGCCATTATCGCTTATGTGCATCCGTGAATAGGGCTTTGGTAGGCATGTGATTGATGTGAGTCGATAAGTAGCCTTTTCTGCATGCTTTGGCGATTTGCGTTTGGAAAGTCGTCCCTTGTTTTGCTGTTTTAGGGCATAAGCATGAACGCCTTTAGGGTGTCTTTCTCTGGAAAAACACTTCTTTTGGTGGGCTTAGGCTCGGAGTCTGAGTCTGGTTCCTTGCTGCCCTTCGGGTGGCATGGTGTCAATCCCTCAGTAAGCTCGGTGGGAGCCTCTCCAAGCAGTTTTCGGGAAGGGTCTCCCCGACGCCTTTGATACCACTAGGGTATGACAAGGGTGCTGACTGCTTAGAGTGTTTTCTTCTTTCTTTCTTTTGTCCAGTGACGAACATCTCAAAGGAACAACTCCTTGCTGTGGGGGAGGCTGATTCTGCCCAAGAGAAGGGCTCTCCTGTCGCTGGTGCAAAGGGGAAAGGAAAGGCGAAAGTGGTCGCGGCTAGCCCACCGACCTCCAATAGTTCCATCTGGGAGATGGACCAAAAGCCGAACCTTTTCAGGAATTATGGCATGCTGGAGCTGTATTCCTCTGAGGCAGGCCTGAAGAACATCCCAGGTCTGATGTGGCACCGTCTGTCGGTGCTGGGCGAGTCAGCTAGCCAGAGTCACGAGGGCTTTGGTGCCTGGAGCTGGGAACACATAGTGTGTGGGGCGCACTTGCCCCTAAGGAGTTACTTCGCCAATTTCTGTGTGAAGGCGGGGATTGCCCCCTTCCAGTTGATTCCTCCCAGCTACAAGCTCCTAGCGGGGTGGTTCATCTTTTGCAAGTCCCGGAGACTGGAAGCTCCTACCCCGGAGGAGGTGCTGTATTTTTACGGGTTGAAGTCTCAGCCTATGAGGGGTCATTCAGACAAGGTGGGGTTTTACAGGCTGGAAAGGCACCCGGACGTGATGTGCCCCACTTGTCATACCGCGAGGGTTCCAGACCTCCGGGAATACTGGTTCCTGACGACTGGCTTCCCGCTGAAGAGGGTGCCAGCCCTATCTTTGGACTTCAAAATCCCTGGTAAGTGCTCCTTCCTCTCCTTTTCAACTTTGTTTCTTTGCGTTTGATTTGCCTTTTGGGAGAATCTCTAACGCTTGTATTTGATTTTTGCAGAAGTCGTTCCGCGGACACCTCGCTGCGCGGAGATGATAAGGAGGTCCAAGTTCTACGAAGGGCTTTCTGAGGAAGAGTTGAAAGTGGAGGGACTTGTGACCTCCGAATCGTTGAGGGAGTATGGGCTACTCGCCTCTTTCCAAAACATCGAGCCAGTGAGTGGCAGGGGGCAAAGTCAGGTGTCAGCTGACATCCGGGAGCAGATTGCCCTGGAGCTGTCCAAGGTGATCACCCAAGTAGCCTGGGACGAAAATACTTTATCTCCTAGTTAGGCGGAGAGGTTCCCCGACCCCCAGCCGGAGGAAGAGGAGATCGAGGCTCGCCACGCTGCGGCTTACCCTAACGAAGGGGCTCCGGGGGCTAGTACCTCCGGGAGAGGTAAGACTAGTTTTCAATTGATCCACACCCCCAGCCTGTCTGAGGTTTCCCGGACCTCTCAGATGGGGTTTGGTCCCCGTTTCCTTAGGCTAGATCCGCGTAGGATACCCTTCAACAGATATTGCGATAGGGTAGATGAGCTCCTTGGGTGTCTGAGTGACGGTAGTCTGCCAGAAGGTGTCATCATGGTTGACCCTTCTTCCCTCAGCATGTCATTCCCAGACTTCAAGGAGTACGGGAGCTTCCTGGAGCAGGAAGCGATGTTTTGTTTTGCTCGGGGAAGGCCATCCACGTTTCTCGTGCATGGTCGTCCCTTTCAAACTTTTCTTTTTCTTGTTTCTTGTTCCCTGCTGGCGGGCTTGCTTGTGCTTTTATGTTGTTGACTGTCTTGTCTTCCGCTTATCTTCTTTCTCATTGCTTGTTGGTTCATTAACCTTACTTTGTACGTTTCTTGCAGAGTATCCAGAAGCCAAGATGTTGGGGAGGGTTACTTTGCTCATTAAGAAGGCTGCCACCAGCCAAGACCTGTCCACGGGGAAAGGACGGAAGACCAAGGCTGGTAGGGGAGGTAAAGCTGCCTCCCCCAAGAAGACAAGTGGCGAGGCGCAAGCGTCTCCGAGGGTAGAGAAGTTTTCTGCTGACGGGCCTTCCGAGACTATGATGGTCTCGAGTAGCAGCAGCGACGGGGAAGGGCTTGTGTTCCCCGTGAAGACAACTGGGGTGAGCAAGCGTCCCGGAGAAGATGCTGAGGGCGCTAAGAAGAAACGCCTTAGACACTCTTCTCCTGGTCGAAGGCAACAACACCAGCAACGATAGCAACCACAACTACAACAACAGCAGCAACAAGAACAACAGAGACAATCACCAACGTCACAGCCGCAGCAACAACAACATCCAAACCAGCAGCAGCAACAAGGGCAATTACTTCTGCTACCGCAGCAGCAAAAGCAACAGACCGGGGCCTTAATACCCCGTCTGCCTCCTCCCCCAGCCCAAAGGGGGTCCACCCTTCCGGGGTCTCCTTCTTCTCAGACAATCAACCTTCCTCTGCCTGGCCTGAAGTTCCACTTCCCGCGGAAGCCAACCAGTTTCCCCGCTGCCCTCCTGGAGGGTGTAAGACGAGCTGATAGTTTTTTGAAGAGGCGGTTAGAGGCGGAGAAGGCTGTTACTCAGGGAAGGGCAGATAACTTGTCTGCCGTGAAGAGAGCTGAGCTGGCCGAGGGGGTGAGATCCCTTCACCCGGCCGGAGCGGTTTTGGATGGTCCAGCCTTGGAGAAGAGGCTGGTGCCTAGGCTCGGACGTGCATTGGCGCCGTTTGGAGCTGAGATGATGGAGGACATGGCCCTGAGCTTGTGCGAGCTCAATTCTGAGAAATGGGCCATCAGTAGCAGTAAGGATCCGCTGTTGCTGACACACGCTGTGAAGCAGCAACTGTCCGGGGTAAGCCGTCAGTTGTTATTTTTTGGGATCATCTGTCTTTTGGTCCGGCTTTAGCTCATTCTGTTGTCTTTCCTTGCAGGCCTCTATGATCGCGGAACGCTCGTTCAGGGAGGTTGGTGCAGTTCTGGTTCAACTGGAGGAGAGCCAGCTGGCTCGCCAGGCCTTGGAGGCGGAGAAGCAGAAACTGACCCAACAGGCCTTGGAGGCTTCGGAGAAGATTGATCAGGCCCGGCGCACGGCTGAGGAAGAGGCGGACAAGAAATATCTTGCCAAATATCAAGAGTACCGGGCCAAGGCAAAGAATGAGTTTAGACAGCGGTCGGATGGGATGAAGGTCGAAAACTCCAAGCTCCGGGAAGAGCTGTCCCAAGCCAAGGTGGAGAAGGATACCCTGGAAGCTCGCTTGCAATAAAAAAATGATCTCCTCCTTAAGCAGCAAGAGGAATATTCCACTCTTCAGAGTAAGCTGCACGAGGAGGAGCAACTCCATAAGAGGAGCAGGGATCTCGTGTCTATGCTGCAGTTGGGGCTCGCCGAGAAGGATAAAGTGATCAGGGCCTTACAATTCACTGCCAGGGGGCATGTGACCGAGAAGCAATCCGTGCTGAGCCAAAATAGGGAGCAGCGCAAGGAGATTGATTCTCTTAAGGGGGAGCGTGATGCCTCCAAGGCCAAAATGGAAAAATTGAGGGCTCAACTAACTGTCGCGGAGGCACAGCTGGCAACCTCCGAGGCGGAGCGCTTGAAGGAGAAGGAGGATGCTGAGGTGATACTGAACAGGACGATTAATATATCGCATGTGGTCCTCATGCATCAACTCTGGAAATTGAACCCGGAGGTATTAGGCTATCTGGGAGATGATGCCGAAGCCATGAGGGAGAAGCTACTCGTGTGGGATCAAGGCCCAGAGGCGTACGTCCAAACTTACAACATTGACGAACGTGCTGGAGCTCCTGAGGTGGGAGATCCCGGAGAGGCGGGGACCTCTGAACCTTCTCATGACAAAGTTCCGCCTTCCAATGAGCCGACTCCGCCAGCCTCAGTTGAAGCCGATGCCCCCGAGGCCGCGGTCGTGGAAGCTGCAGTTACCCCCAATGCTTGAAGGGGTTTTATCTTTAATTATTTTTCATTTTGAGTTTTTCATTGCGGACATATTTGCCATAATTATAGCATTCTCCTTTCTTTTCTGCCGAGTTCTTTATTTATCTTTTCTCTTAGGGTAGACTTTTATACAGTAGAAACTGTTGTAGGGGCGTATGAGGTTTTGGTTCCAACGGCCAAAACCTATGCATTTCCCACTTGAAGTTCTAACGGATGATGTCTTTTACCACGTAGTTTCTAGGTTACGAAGGTTTCCTGGTTCCAACGGCCAGGCCCCTTTCACCGTATTTTAGCTTTCCTAAGGCAGATAGCCAATCCCGGGACTTGTAGTTATACTGTTCGCTGGGATTGCTAAGGTGAGCCGTTCCATGGTTTGGAATGAGAGTTATTTTGGTGAGCGTCGCTAGACTTAAGGTTAGATCTTTGCGAAGAAAAACTAACTGTTGTTGCGAACCTCATGGTGGCTGACTTCAGGGACCTGGCATGGAGCCCTGCGAGGCAAGGCTCGTTGCTGTCGGGGAAATCGCCACGCCCACCAGGTGTGATCCCGGAGCAGGGGCCTTGCGAAGCAAGGCCTGCTGTGAGTGGGGGATCGACCATGTCTGCTCCTGGAGCAGAAACTTGCAATGGTCGAGGAGCTCGCCATGCATTATTTTGTGAGATCCGGAGCTGGAGCCTGCGAAGCAAGGCTTACAACGGTCGCGGATCTTGCCATCTTTCGCCTTGCGGGACCCGGAGATGGAGCTTGCGAAGCAGAGCTCTACAGCGATCACGGATCTTGTCATCTTTCGCCTTGCGGGACCTGGAGCTGGAGCTTGCGAAGCAAAGCTCTACAGCGATCGCGGATCTTGCCATCTTTCGCCTTGCGGGACCCGGAGCTGGAGCTTGCGAAGCAGAGCTCTACAGCGATCGCGGATCTTGCCATCTTTCGCCTTGCGGGACTCGGAGCTGGAGCTTGCGAAGCAGAGCTCTACAGCGATCACGGGTCTTGCCTTCTTTCGCCTTGCGGGACCCGGAGCTGGAGCTTGCGAAGCAAAGCTCTACAGCGATCGCGGATCTTGCCATCTTTCGCCTTGCGGGACTCGGAGCTGGAGCTTGCGAAGCAGAGCTCTACAGCGATCACGGGTCTTGCCATCTTTCGCCTTGCGGGACCCGGAGCTGGAGCTTGCGAAGCAAAGCTCTACAGCGATCACGGATCTTGCCATCTTTCGCCTTGCGGGACCCGGAGCTGGAGCTTGCGAAGCAAAGCTCTACAGCGATCGCGGATCTTGCCATCTTTTGCCTTGCGGGACCTGGAGCTGGAGCTTGCGAAGCAAAGCTCTACAGCGATCGCGGAGTATTCTGCAAAGGACTTGTCAGGGAGTTGGGGGTGTTTCGGCGTAGCTCTATGAACGTGCCTCAACCCCCAGCCCTGTCCATCGCTGGGCTGCACAGGAGATAATTTTCATGATACATAATGGCAGGCATTTCCATGGCAATTTTAACATAAGAACATAATGCACATAGGACACGTAATGCAAGCATGTTCATGGCAACAAATAAACCCAAGCTTAACAATTTAAACATTTCAAGAAATTTAAAAATTTCAAACACAATGCTAGCACAATAGTGGTGTTCTGTGTACGTTTTGTTCAAGGGGCGTATGGCTATGCCTTAGCCATGTATACCCCCCCAAGTGAGCGTGGGGTCCGGACGTCTCCGGACCGCGCGGTCACTTGTTAAAACGCAGCTTTGAACATAGGGATGAAAAGTGCAGTAAAAGCAGAGTGAATCTCTCCGTGTTTCATTACATTGGCCTGCTAGGCGTGAGTTTTACAACAGGGAGGATTATTTCCACATTTTTCACTTTTGCTAATTTCACCAAGGACTTCCGACTAGATGGTCCGGGGCCTACTGGTAGTAACGGCGGAGGTGCTCCGCGTTCCAGGCGCGCGGGACTTTAGATCCGTCGAGTCTCTTTAAGTGATATGTCCCATGGCCCACTTTTTCTTGGACTTCGTAGGGGCCTTCCCAGTTGGGTCCGAGGACCCCCACTCCCGGATCCTGCGTAGCAGGAAATACTCTCCGTAGGACAAGATCCCCAACTTCGAATGTACGGCTCTTGACTCTCGTGTTAAAGTGTCGGGCTATCTTGCCTTGGTACATTTTTAGTTGGACCTGCGACTGCTCCCGGAGCTCTTCGATCATGTCCAAGGACTCCTGGAGAAGGGCATGGTTCCGGGTAGGGTCGTAGGTATCTCGCCTGTGAGAGGGGATCATAGTTTCAACTGGGAAGACGGCCTCGCAACCGAAGGTCATGGAATAAGGCGTGTGCCCCGTCGAAGTTCTCTCTGTTGTGCGATAGGCCCAAAGTACTCGCGGAAGTTATTCCGGCCAGTGAGCCTTGCAGGCTTGGAGTTTTTTCTTCAACGTGGTCTTTAACATTTTGTTTACAGCTTCCACTTGCCCATTAGCCTGGGGTCTGGCGACTGCGGAAAAGCTTTTGATAATTCCATGCGAAGCACAGAAGTTCGTGAAGTGTTCACTGTCAAATTGCTTTCCGTTGTCGGACACAATTTTTCGTGGAAGCCAAAAACGACACACTATATTCCTGATGACAAAGTCCAGTGCTTTTTTAGATGTGACCGTGTTCATAGGTTCAGCTTCAGCCCATTTGGTGAAGTAGTCTACCGCGACTATGGCATACTTCACTCCACCCTTTCCAGTTGGGAGGGAACCTACTAGGTCAATGCCCCAAACGGCGAACGGCCAGGGGCTAGTCATTAGGGTAATTTCTGCAGGCGGCGCTCGCGGAACCTTGGCGTACCTCTGGCACTGCTCACATTTCCTGACATAATCCACACAATCCTTCTTCATGGTGGGCCAGAAGTATCCTTGTCGAAGGATCTTTTTGGAGAGGCTCAGCCTGGAGGTATGATCGCCACAGAAGCCTCCGTGAATCTCATGGATGATGGTGCTGACTTCGGTTCCGGCAACACACCTAAGGAAGGGTATGGACAACCCCCTGCGGTAAAGCTTTCCATCCATAACCACGTATCAGGGAGCTTGATATTGGAGCTTCCTTGCGTCAGCTTTATCAGTGGGGTGCTCTCCGGTGGTGAGAAATCTGAGGATGGGTCCTATCCAGGAGTGGGAATGGTCGATGATGGCGTTTATCCTTCGTGTCTCAGTACTGGGGGCTTCTAAGTGCCCGATGGGGACTAAGCCATACTGTTCAATCTCCGGGTCCGTTGCAAGCTTGGCCAGCGTGTCCGCGAGTGAGTTCTGGTCCCGGGGGACCTGGCGGATTTGGTAGCCTCTGAAATGCTGCAGTAGGTCGCGGGAGAGAGACACGTAGGCAGCCATTCTTTCGCCTTTCGTCTGGTATTCCCCGGATATTTGGTTTACCACAAGTAGGGAGTCGCTGTATACTTCGATTTTTTTTTTTTTTTTTTTGGGGGAAGGCATATCTATGAACGCCCTAATTTTCTCAGGGTTGGCTTCCACTCCGCGGGAGCTGTCAATGAAACCGAGGAACTTCCCAGACGAGACCCCGAAAGTACATTTCTTTGGATTCAGTTTCGTTCCGTACTTTCGGATCACGGCGAAAGTTTCCTCAAGGCCGTCACTGTGGTCCCCGGAGGTCTTGGACTTTTCCAAAATGTCGTCCACGTACACCCCCATGTTCCTCCCCAGTTTCTGGTAATTCTTCCGCCAAAGGAATGGCAGCAACCGTCTCCTGGACCGTGTAGACGGATCGGACGGAGACGTTATAACAGCTTCGTGCACTTCGCTAGTCTCCTCGGAGAGTGCCGATACGCCCATCGTCGCATGGAAACTTCAAGCATAAGTGGCGTATCGAGGTTATGGCCCCACAATCTATTAGGACCGGTCGGCCTAGGATGGCATTATACGCCGTGGGGTAGTCGACCACCACGAATGTGCTGTGCTTGAAGGCACAAGCGTCGCTTTCTCCCCTGAGGGTGACTGGAAGTTGAATTTTGCCTAATGGCATGAGTGCATCCCCATTGAACCCTTGAAGCTGGATGGGGCATGGGGTCAGGTCTGCCTTGGTTAATCCAATCGCATGGAAGGCCGCTTTGAAGAGGATATTTACGGAGCTTCCGTTGTCGACCAAGATCAGTGAGACCTTCTTATTGGCAATTTGGGCTTCCACCACGAGGGGATCGTTGTGGGGGAAGTGCACATGTCGAGCATCATCCTCCGTGAAGGTGATGGGAAGATCCATCATTCGGGGACGTTGGGCAAGTGATTGAACCAAGGCGCACATCTCCTCGGCGTGTTCTAACTCCCTCAAGTACCTCTTCTGGGAGTTGCGGGTGCTTCCGGCAAGGTGCGGTCCTCCGGAAATGGTGGCTACGTGTCCGTCAATGGGTGGCGGAGCAAGGCCGGGCGGATATGGGTTGCCAGGTCCTGGAGCCAACAAGGCAATGGGTGCCGGAGCGGTTGGAGCAGGAAGCGCTGGGAACTGAGACCCGGGAGCTTGGGGGTGACCGGCTCCAGGAGCGCTAGCGGTCCCCCTCTGTCCCGGGGAATATGCAGCTCCGTGAACTACCCCCTGTCCGGGATAGATAATGGGTATCCTCACCCACTGACCGAGGTGTCCCGCTCTTGCCAGGGACTCGATCTCATCCTTCAGCTGAAGGCACTCATTCGTGGTGTGCCCCACGTCTCCGTGGAACTCACACCTCTTATGGGAGTCTCGCGGACGCATTCCTCCGTGAGACACTTTCGGGGGCTTTCTGTAGTTGACCATATTACAGGTCGCCCGATAGAAATTCTCTCGCGAGTCTATCAAACTGGTATATTCCGTGAATTTGGGCTCATAGTCCTTCCGGGGTTTCTTTGAATGGTCTCCCCGGTTGGAGTTTCTTCCGCTTCGTTTGCTCCGCGATTGGCTCAAATTTCGTTCTGGGGCTTCCGCTTGCGGCTGCGGCATGCCAGGAGCGATACTACATCCGGTTTGTACAGCTCCGTACCCAGAGAAATGGGTTTGACTCGGCGTCTGAGCAGACGCGGAAGGCCCATACACACTTGGAGTGAATTGGGCTCCTGGAAGCATGAGGGCTGGTGCGGGAGCTTGCGAAGCAAAGCTCGGCGCAGTCACGGAAGGCGTTGGAGCCGAGGGAACTCCAAAGGCCTGCTGGTAGGCATCCTCAAGGTTGATGATTCCCTGTGCCTTTGACATGAATTCAGACAGCGTTTCTGCCCGTCTCCTCTGCATTTCCCCCCATAGCAGGGAGCCGACAGTAAGGCCCGATTGAAGGGCGATCAGCTTCATGTCATCGCTGACCTTGGTCTTTGCAGCAGCTTCCATCATTCTCTGAATGAAAGCTTTGAGGTTCTCAGTGGGTTGCTGCTTGATGTTGGTTAAGGAACCAACTTCCATGTCGTGGTCGCGGGCAGCAATAAACTGCCTCCTGAATGCGGACTGTAGCTCCTTCCAATTGTGGATTGATCCGGGAGCTAATCTTTTCAACCAGTCCTCCGCGGACTTGGTAAGGGTGAGTGAGAAGCACATGCATTTGGCGTCCTCACTAACACGCGCCACTTGCATCATTTTGTTGTATTTAGCTAGGTGGGTACGCGGGTCTGTCCTCCCATCATATAATTCTATGTGAGGCATTTTGAAGTTATCCGGGAGGGACGTTTCCGCGATCCTCCGAATACATGGTTCCGGTTCTTCCTCCTCAGAGTCTGACAGGGCCCCACTTTGCTTCCGGACCAGCTTGGTCAAGGCAGCAATCTGTTCCTCGAGCCTCTTCGTATCACTTTCCGGGAGGTCACGTCCCCGGAGCTTGTCATTAATATGATTTCGGAGGTCATCTCCGCGAGGCCGGGCCTTTTCTCCTTTGGCCTTTTCATACTTGGCCTCCAACCTTCTTCTTAGGTCCATCGTGGACCAGCTATCTTCGGAGTGCGAGTTCGCAGCCCGACCGTCCTGGTTGACGGAATCACTGGGGCGGTTGTTCCTTCCCCTAGGCCTGGGTGCCTTAGCACCGGGCCCTTTAGGCACAGAGTGCCCCCTTGGGGCTGAAGGACGTCTGGGCTTAGAAGCGCCAGAGACCTTCTGCGCGCGGGGGGGGGGGGGGGGGCAGTCGGCCTTGTGATTCACGCCTTTAGGAGGTGCAGGGGCGTCAGCGCGTACAGGCTCCCCAACTTTTTCTTTGCCCTTGTTAGGGGCGGCTTTGGATGGTCCAGCAGCGGCTGGATCCGGCATAGCGGCATCAGCACCACCTAAAACAGAGGCGTCCTCGTCTGAGTCGCCTAAGTCTCCGAACTTGCTTTGGAGGCGCTCCATCATGCGCTGCATTTTTTCGGAGAGGCGCTCCTGCTCAGCAAGCTTGGCTTTGGTGACCTCCAGTTCTTCGGCTACTTGGACCAGTTCTGGGTCCTTCTCATAGTAGCAGCCGTCCTTGTAATAACCGTCTTGGACATACTCTTCTTCGTCTTCTAAGTATGTCGTATCTTCAGTACTGACCCGATCCTGGCGGGATGTCGGGCCTTCACCTTGGTAGTCCAAGGGTTCGTTTTGTACCGCATCTTCCATCACGGTATCGGCGTTGACCGTAGCATTTTTGTCAACAGCGGATTTTCTCGTAGTCACCATCTCTTTAGCACGAAGTGAATACAAAAAACGTACACAGAAAAAGAGCTGACTAACAACTTCCTACAGCTCTCAATGAAAGCACCAAAATGTTTACCGAGTTTTTCGGAAACGAATACAAACAGAATAATAAAAAGATAAGAACTGTAGAAATGCTTAAATGTAACTAAACAAACAGTGTTTTTACGTGGTTCAGGCGTTAACAAGCCCTAGTCCACGAGTCGATGTTATTATACTTGGAAAAGGTTACAGTAAGATGGCTGGTGCACAAGAACTTCACCCACTCACAGTGTTTCTCTCGGGTTCTCTTGAAGAAGATGAAGCTAGAGAGATTTTAGTAGAGTTTTTGCTATGTGATTTGTTGGCCGTCCCTCTTCTTGTAAAATGAAGGGGTCTTTATAGCTAGGGTTTCAGATTAGGGTTTTTCTCTACGTACATGAGTCTTAATTACACCAGCCATAAATAGGGGATACAATTACTGTAGTAGCATGGCTACAAGACTTTATGTGGGTATATTTACGTGAAAGTATGGGGAACACACAAAGTCAGCCGTCTTTTCCAAGTTGTCAGCGGAACAGTAGGCGAAAAGGTACCCTTAGGCGTGCTGGGATGTGTGCGGCTTTGACCTGACGGGCGTGTCAGGCGGGATCCTGTGTCAGACGGATATCATTCCAAATATGCCTTCTCCCGGACTCGACCGTTCGGTTTTGTTCTGTGCGAGGCACGGAACTGTTTCCGCGGAGACCACTCGAAGAGTCTCTCCTGGAAGGGGCTTCCCCGAGGGGTATCCTTCGGGAGTCCGGGAGAGTCGACGAGTTTCCGTGTTGTGCTTGCTTGGAAGAGTAATCCGGACACTAAACAGGAGAGGCGAAGCCTTTCTGTCCATCCGCGAGCTCTGGTCACCTACCGTGAAAGACATCGATAATTCTGCTTCCCCGAGGACATCAATCTAAACGCTATCTGGAAATCTGGATAACAATATCTATTAATGATTGCCCTAGGTGGTTCAAGCAGTGCTACTAAGAAAAAATGAGAGCATTATTAGGGTTGGTGCCCTAAAAACATGTAATAAGACATTTTTTGTTTGGAATCAAATAAAAGTACATTTTCTTTATAATTGAATGTTTGAATTATTTTTGAATAATTATAAATATCATAGAATTACATGTTCATTAATGAGTGTATGATCTTGTACAAGTACCGAGGATTGAGATCATAGAAAATGAATAAAATTGTCAGCAACATATTAAAGTATGACATATTTAATTAATGGTTGCTTGTACGGTTTACTAAGAATTTTTCGAGAATGCATGTAATCTAGATCTAGATTATTGATGTGGATTGACATCTTAGTAAAGGTAGTTTATATAATTAGTTATATATGACTGGACCGATGTAAATTACTTTCTTTATAAACATACATTTTCCATAAAGATTTAATTCATATTAAAAATGATCATATCTTGATCAGTCTAATTCTAGAGTAGTCATGAAATCCTGTTCATGTTTATTAGGTCTTTTGAATCACTCCTTAAGGTCTCTTAGTATAATGAGGCTAGTGACTTTTGCTATGGAGATTCAATGTATGAATGGCTGGAACATGATCTTAAAAGAGTGGAATCCAATCTTTCCTAATAGATCAAATATTGGTCTCATAAGTGTTAATTCTGGAGTTTAATAGTTATTGGGCTCAACTTTATAATATGATTACAAATTAACAGTTTACTAATGAGTTAATGGAACTTCAGGAACAAGAGGTAATTAGAAGGGTAAAATTATAATTTTTGACCACCTCTAATTAGCGAACCAATAAATTAGAGGACAAGCCTATATGAAATGATTATATCAATGGAAAACTTGAGATAATTATGTATATATAATTCTATAATTAATGAGAGTGCAATTCTATATTTATAGTGGAGTAATAATAGAATTAATAAATAAGATTATTTAATTAAAGAGTATAATTAATAATTTAGTTTATTGAAGCTTAGTATTATAGGTCCATCGTCCCCAAGTCACCTCTATACTACACTATCAATGGTGAGGATATAATTGACAAATTAAATGGAGAAAAAGACTTAGTTGTCAAGGAATTAATTTTCCAGGGCTAAGTTGTAATTATCTGATAATTATGAGTAATTAATTAAATAAACTAATATGTTTTATTTGAAAACTAAATATTTGTTGTATTTAATATTAATCTATTTTGGGTTAATTAATAATGAGAGAGAAAAATATTAATTTATTATATGATAATAAATGATTTAAATTATAAAATAAAATAATTTTGAATTATCTGATATTTATGCATTTGAGAAATATTATATTATTTTAATGCATAAATATATTGTCTTATTAATTGAATAAATAAATGAGATAAAATTAGGGAGGCACATGTGTGCCACACGCCCAGGCACTATGCTTCCAGAGTGACTGGCGTGTGACACATGTCACAACCGAGTTTGTTTAATTCAAATTTTAACTGTTAAGGATTTGAATTATTTATTTATTATATAATTATTTTAATTTGATTAAAATATTTATTAAATAATTTAATATTTTAAAATGTAATCAGTTTTGGTTGAGTCTATTTTGTTAGAATAATTTTAGATTTATAAAGTTTAAATTATATATCGTAAAAAGAGAACGATACAGATTATTAGTTTTTAAGAATACTTTAAAAACTATGATACTCTCTCAGAGCCTTTGTTTTCTCCAAACCTCTCTTGATCTCATGTGTTGAGAACATCAAGAGAGTAAAAAATTTGTCATCTATATCATACGTGCTCACGCACATCACTGTGTATTAAGGATTGGCTTGGAAGATCTTGGTGTGGATCTCAAATTTGTCTTATGGGATTGGATATTCGTTATTGATTGACGAACAGATAGCGATGAATCTTGATAGGATACAAGAGATATGATTATATGATTATGAATCTTGATTTAATGTATGGGTATATGCATGATCTTGAATTTGGTATTGGTTAAATTTTTATTCTCAACCTTCTGCTGCACACTCTAATTTACACTATCAATACCAACAAGGACCATTAGCTGGATGGTAAGAAGAAAACTAAGCTAATTAGTGATAAACCTGACACTAAGTGATGCTACACCACACATACGAACTTGATCAAGACCCTGATGAAAAATTGTGTCACCACTACTACTCAAATACTCTTCCATCAACTACTTTATCACCAAGAAAATAGAAAGAAGAATGCGACCAAGTTTTGAAGATTTCATAATGATTTTGGTCTCAATTCTAATGAATGCAAACACTTGCAAGAAAAGATTGAATCTTGATTTGGAAAGGGTACCTAGCACAAAATGTTTGATAACTTCCCCAAAAAACTCCCTATGAATGAGGGAACTTAAGGCCAAGGGGAAATGTAATGAATGGCTCGTCAAGGTTTGAGGAAAATTAGGACCCTCAAGTGGTGGTTTGCCCCTTAGCCCTAAAATAGGCTACTAGTTTTTGAGTATTTTCTTTTCATGCATTTCTTTTTAACTATTCATGCCAAACTTTTTATTAAATGATATCCCTTTAAGCAATTAAATATTTTAAATTTACAATAAAAGAGGTTGATCCTCGCTAGTTTTTCAAAAACTAAAAAAAGTTATACAAAAATGAACCTGCACCTAATAGGGTGGTAGAAACCTTACACAAGTAAAGTGTTCATGTTGCACAATGAACACCACTGAAAGTGCTCGAGATCAAAGTGGGTATCTATAAAAGTACTTGTGACTTCTAAAAGTCACGTGCAAGTGAAATTGAATCATCTAGGTGCTCACTGTAACGACCCGAATTCACTAATAAGGCTTAAGGGCCTTGATTAGTGTGCCAGGATGGCGTGTTGGGATTTATGTGTGATTTTATGAGTTAAATGCATGGTTATAATTTAAAGCGTGTTATGTGACTATTTGATTATTTGAGATGCATGACTATGTATATTAGTATGCATGTAGGCCCGGATTGTGTTAGAAGGGCATAATTGCAATTTTGGCCATGTTGGGCATAACTGTATTAATATGTGATGATTGTTGAGACCACAGTGGTATGTGGGTATATCCGTGATTGGTAACTTTCAGCACGAGGCGATCCTAGAGCTGGATAGCGGGGAAAAGTCACAACGGGGCATTATAATTGACTTTGGACAAGTCAAGGAGTATTTTTGATATTGGGTTATGAAAATAAATAATTTGAGATATATTTGAGGTTAGAATGCCTAGGCGGGAATACTGGGGGATTTTACCATTTTTGCCTCGGGGACATTTTGGTACCCCGAACCTTGAGGTAACCAGCTTAAGTTATAAAAACAAAACAAATAAACCATTTGGAGACTTAGAGAAACCGACCCAGCCTCCACCCTCTCCTCTTCTTCTTTCTTTCCTCTTTCTTTCATGAAATCCACATAAATCTTAGGAGAAATCAAGCTTGAATTTCTGAAAATTGATGGTGGGATTTGGAGGTTTAGCTCAAGAGTTAATCAAGAACAAATCAGGGTAAAGGTAAGCAATTAATTCTTTTTCTCAAGTTAAATTCTGAGATTTTGTTGGGTTGTGAATGGTTATGGATTTTGATATTCAAGGTGGAGTTTGAGGCTTGAAACTTTGAAGATAGGTCATGGGATCATTTGGGAAACGATTCTACAACTGAGGTAATGTTTAAATTAAAGTTTGATGGTTGAAATTGAGAAATTCCATGGTTGGTTTTGAGTTTTAGGTTTGAAATTTCAGAAATTTGGAATTGGGATTTTGGTGAGTGTTAGGGTGGATTTTTGGTGTAATTGTGTTGTTTAAACCATCCTAATGTTGTGATTATTAATTGGTTTTGAATTGGGAGCTTTGGGATGGCTTAAGGTGAGGTTTTAAGCTTGAAAATGGTGGGTTTTCTGGGTTCGAAGGGTCGGGCCGCGGCATGGTTCTTGGAGGGTCGCGGCCCTTGAAGGCTAAGATGCACTGAGGATGGAGGGCGGGCCGCGGCATGGTCCTTGTAGGGCCGCGGCCCTTACCTGTTTCTGGGCATTTTTGTGGCCCTGTTTGGGGGCCATGCCGCGGCGCTTAAGGAATTTTGGGATTTTGAGAATTTAGGCTTGGGAATTTAACCACAGGTGCTCGGGATTGAATCTTTTTATATTTTTGGTGAAGTTCAATGTTCCGGGGACTAGAACTTGGTTTAGAAACTCATTTGAGATTTATCTTATTGGTATCCATTATCTTGGTTGTGACTAGGTGTTAAGCTAGAGCTTGGGAAGTGGATCGTGCTCGGGGGCCGTCATTTTTTCTATTTAAAGCATTTGGAATTAAGGTAAGAAAACTATAACACCCGTAGGATAGGGCATGGGCCCATAGTATGATTGCGGGGTGCGACCCTATGTTGCATGTTGCATGATGAGATGATTGCAGGGCACGGCCCTATATTGCATCACATGTTAGGGTGCAGACTTAAATGAATTAGTATTTGATTGCATGTTGTTGTGTTATATTATATGTGTGATTATAATGGAATGAACGGCAAGGGCCGAGAGCGGCGTAGGCCGGGTACGGTAGCGGGGCCGGAAGTAACACCTAGCACATGGGATGCTATAGTCAGGGCAGGGCCCGGTGGATACATGTGTTATCCTTACGGTGAGAACCGATACCCCAGGCTTCGGTAAGGCTCTGGGGCAGCATGGCCGTGTTTGCTTAGTCTAATGGTTGACTTGTTTATCTGTGGGCTATCTAATATGATTAACTATATATATTTGCATATGTTATGTTCTGCATGAGTTTTCTTGCTGGGCTTCGGCTCACGGGTGCTCCGTGTTGCAGGTAGGGCAAAGACTGAGTCAACCAACCATGAGTACGGAGAGCGTGAAGCGACGCGTACATGTTTGGCCTGCCCGACTGCTTTGGTTGGGGGTTTATTCGAAAATGGCTGTAATAATCTATGATATTTAGTACTGATCAACTGTAAACTTATTTCAAGATGTAAATAATTTTCAAACCCTATTTTGGGATCCCAATTGTTTAATACTAGAAGTTTTATTGAGTCAACGCATTTTCAAAGATTACAGCCTTAACTTTTTATTAGTCACACTTTTGTTTCAAAACCTCGGTTAGCGAGTTCATTGCACTGTTTTGTCTTAAAACTCACTTAGTAACGGCTCTAAGGAAGTAGGGCGTTACAACTTGGTATCAGAGCGAGCCAAGGTTTATTGGTTCTGGAGATCGACCGAACATGTACGCTCGCTGTCAGTGACAAGCTCGACTCAGGGTTGGTTGGTATGAATGATTAATATGCTTGAATATATGTTTGATTGCCCTGTTTGCCTGCTTATCTATATGGAGCATGAGAGATGAGTTGACATATGCAGGAGATACTGTTGGGCTGGGCCCTTGACTATTGCATGTTGAGATTGATGCGTGCTGAATAACATTATTATGCATATGAATTAATATTGGCATAATGGTTCGCATATTGAGTTATGTGGTTGATTTTTTAAATTGAATTCGTATGTTATATCCATTTATTTGCTTGTATGATGCATGTTGAGACCTGGGTATACTTGGTGACGTTATATCTGGTAGCTAAAATGTATATCATTGTGGATTTGGCCTAAATATGCTTGTGTGTGCATGACATCTGTGGATATTTGGATCTGGATGCGGTTTGGTTCAGAGTAGGAACCACAGAGTTCAGGAGTTTGGTCAGCTTTGACAGATGAACTCGATTTGTTGGTCCCTAGAAGGGTTGGGGATCTGATATTGTGTTAAAAAGGGGGTTTCTAGATATAAGTTGGAGTGGAGATCTCCAGTTATCCCTGGAAGCAGCAACAGAGGGTCACTAGTGTGTGGGTAAGCTGTGGAGTTTGTTAGTCGAGATGGGATAAGTGAACAGCGGATTTCTCTGGGGAAATAGTTGATTTCGATGTTTTAGCAGTAAGGTTACCAGTGTTGGTTTACTGTGAAGTATGGACAGATAAGGGTACTATATGAAAGGCGTATAGGGTGTTATCCTCTAGTGTTGAGGAAGGTACGAGTTGACAAGGAATTTATCAATAGATGAGCATAGTTAATTCCACCCTTGGTTAAGAGGACGAGAGATCCTGATTAGGGGGTTATGTTAAATGTTGAGGCAGAGGGATGCCTGGAATTGGTACTCGGGCTGAGGTACTGGCTTAATAGGTTGGAAAGAACCTAGATGATGAATGGTTAGAAGAGATTTTAAAGACATGATTTGAACTGTGGAGACTGGTGGACTTATAAGTTTGGTTTGGACTGTTGGGGGTAACAACAGCGTAGATCAATAGGTTTGGTGAATTGGATAGTTCATTTTGGGAATTTTTACTGATGGATGTATCTGGAATTGATGGCGACCCATTTAAGGATTTGAGATTTGGAATAGTCTAAGGAGTTTGGGCTGCTCTGATGTAAGGATTTATCGTCTGTATGTGGATGGCAGAGAGAACCATATTGTTCGAGGAACTGATGGTTGATGATTAGAACATGAGTGCTAGAGCCGCAGGGGCAGTGTTTCCTTTGATGGAATTAGTAAAGAGAGAATTGTGATAATCGAGTTGAAGGGACCCCGGATAGTGTTGTGGCCTCTGGATTCGCCAAGAAGGGCAGAAAGGTCTGATTGATAAGATGGTACTTTTATTGCTAGAACGCAGCAAGGTTGGATTCTCAATGTTGAGGTAGAAAGATCCCAGACAGTGCTTGGGCACCTAATTTGAGTTTGGAAAGAAACCTGAGTGAGAAGCTAGTTATCAAGATGGCGATAGGAACCAGGGAGGTTATTGGTATGCATGAGGGAGAGGATGCCACCTGAGAGGAGGTTAGGTGAGGGCATGACGTCTACATGGAATGACTCGGTATGATAGGATGGATTTCCCGTGGTGAGGGAACGGAGAACTTGAATGCCTCGCTACATTCGTAGTTCGAGGACGATTCCTCGAGGATGAGTATTTAACAGAATGGTTTATGCTTTGGTCGTGTAACGAACTGGAAGGACTCGATGTTGAGAATGTCCCGAGAGGGTGTTGGACATAGAGAGGTTGCCTCAAAGGTGCCATTTGAGAGGATGAGGACAGTAATACTTATTGAGAAGGAATTAGAAACTCTGGTAGATGGATTGTTGAGGATATCATCTGGAGTATGTAAAGGAGTACTTTAAGGTCAGACTACAGATAGGATTGGTATAAGGAATGTTGTAAAAGGAGGTTTTGGCTGACAGAAAGTCTATTGAAGCGATCGAAGGAATTTGACCCTGGAGAAGCCAGAGTGTTGTACTGCGGGGATTGTTAGCATCGTCGGGTTAGAATGAGAAGTACAATGCTGGATACGAGATGGGACGATGTCTCCAAGAGCCGATCTACGACCTGGTTATTATCTGCTGGAAACCAAGGATAGAGACATTCAGGAAATTGTCTAGTTTGCACCGGGTAGGGTGTGAGGAGTTGGTAACAAAGATTCTAGATTGGTTCAAGCTATAGCAGCACAGGTAAGTTCTTTAGACAGAGAATGCATGAACGGTATGGAAAAGTCCCCTTAAGCTCACGAGCAGTGCGTGTGGATTACTCCCAGACGGAAATGGTGAGCAAATGACTATGTGGAAGACGTTTGTACCCAGAAGGCGGAGTCTCAGGTAAGGTTCTACGGGATGTCAGTTTGGGTTTCGTTAGGAATACTCAAGTAGAGCTACAAGAAGAAAAGACAGGTATGAGAAGATTTGATCTGAAGCCACAAAGAAGCTAATGAATATTTTCTGAAGAATTGAAAGCATAACAGAATGGGCAAGCGCGTCATCTATTACATAAGTATCTCCGCAGGCAGCTATACCAAAGACAGGAAGAACAGTAAAACTTGAGGTTAGACGGACTGAGTGGTGTCACATCAGAAAGAAATTCAGAAGACAAGGTAGGATTTGATTGGTTACGGACGATGATGGAATTTGCGTGTGTTTTGGTTAAGTAAAGAGTGATTGCATAAAGGACCTGATCTATGGTAGGGTTATGGAAATATGGGAGTGTACCACGATTGGGCACGCCCAGGAATAAATTGACGTGAGAATGGATCGAACCTTGTGGGAGAAGAAAGAATGAACACGGTTGATATACTTGGAGCATTAAGTTGACAGTTATGGATATCATAAGATGCTTGAGTATTGGGTATTAGTATGAAAGATAACGTTGAGACCCAGATGTGGTGAAAAGTGACTGACGGATGATCAGTGTTAGGAATCCTTGAATTAGCGAAGGGGAATTTAATTGGAGGCGGAACTCCTAGCTGGGAGGCGTGTTCCAGCCAAGAATTACGCTATAAATTGTAATAGAATGGACAAGGCAACGACTGAGATTGGCATAACGTTAGTAGGTAATGATTAGCTGGTGAGTGTCGTTGATCTATGGAATTCAAAGTGTTGGCTTGAGTTGAAACAGGGAAGGACCCTGTTATGGCGGTACAAGTAGGATACCAGGATCGAGTGAAGGATCCAGTTAGGCTTTGGTGCATGAATGAGAATTCTGAATGGATATCATTCCACCTCCTAGGGTACGTCGTACCGGGAGGGTCGAGCAGGTGGCAGAATCTAATGTTTTCCTTTGGACCCTGAGGGGTTAAGTGATGTGGTAGTGTATGATGGGAATAGACCACTTTAGACCTTGAGTAAGGTTTTTGGACATGAAAAGTTTTAACTCAGTTGATGGAATTAATGTGGTTGGGTCAAGTGAACTGGTTTCAGGATGGAGCGTCGATGATATCGAATTAAGACCCTATAGTATTTTAAATTTTGGAATGGATTTAGAGAACGAAAAGAACAGAGTGGGAATCTGGGATTATCAGTTGATTGCAAGTGAAGTGGCAGTCTGAAAGCTTATCGGATATCTTAAGGAATTAAGCGCTGAGTAGGCGAATACTTGAGGTATTAAGGGAAGTGTATTCCCTGTTGAGTTGGCCGTGGTGGCAAATTCTGGCGTCTTGTTAAAGTAACACGACGTAGGACATGGTAAGAGGCGAAGGATAATGAATACTACGATTTGGCATTGGTTCAGAGAGAACGTCGAAAAGGATGTTGGAACTCTTAAGGCAGGAGTGTCTGCCTATTTGAAAGTATAAGAGCTGGTAAATTGTTAAATTACGAGGAAATAAAGCTCCAGAAGGAAAGAGTTGCATCTCTGCGTAATAACAGACGAGGATCTGTAAGGTGTTCAGAGAAAGAAGGGAGAGTTCTAACTCTTGATTCAACATAAAATTCCGAAGTTGTACTAAGGGTTAGGCCAGCGATGCCTACAAGTTGATCCCACCTGGTAGAGGTGATGACTTTTGAGTATCTCTGGAATCAGGAATAAGACAATGAATTGGTCATTGTAATCTAGGCAGACCCTGAGGCTTCAGCAGGGTTGCGGTGTAAACGAGAGGCTATCGAGTGTATGGCCGTTAGACAAGATCTTGTGGGGCAAGATTGGTGCGCCTGAAAGAGAGTTGTTGGGAACTAAAGTAAAGGCGGTGGACCTTGGGATTCAGGGTCAGAGTTGCGGGTTTGCTGACTGATGTGTTTGGATAAATTTCGAGGACGAAATTTTTATGAGGAGGGGATAGTTGTAACGACCCGAATTCACTAATAAGGCTTAAGGGCCTTGATTAGTGTGCCAGGATGGTGTGTTGGGATTTATGTGTGATTTTATGAGTTAAATGCATGGTTATAATTTAAAGCGTGTTATGTGACTATTTGATTATTTGAGATGCATGACTATGTATATTAGTATGCATGTAGGCCCGGATTGTGTTAGAAGGGCATAATTGTAATTTTGGCCATGTTGGGCATAACTGTATTAATATGTGATGATTGTTGAGACCACAGTGGTATGTGGGTATATCCGTGATTGGTAACTTTCAGCACGAGGCGATCCTAGAGCTGGATAGCGGGGAAAAGTCACAACGGGGCATTATAATTGACTTTGGACAAGTCAAGGAGTATTTTTGATATTGGGTTATGAAAATAAATAATTGGAGATATATTTGAGGTTAGAATGCCTAGGCGGGAATACTGGGGGATTTTACCATTTTTGCCTCGGGGACATTTTGGTACCCCGAACCTTGAGGTAACCAGCTTAAGTTATAAAAACAAAACAAATAAACCATTTGGAGACTTAGAGAAACCGACCCAGCCTCCACCCTCTCCTCTTCTTCTTTCTTTCCTCTTTCTTTCATGAAATCCACATAAATCTTAGGAGAAATCAAGCTTGAATTTCTGAAAATTGATGGTGGGATTTGGAGGTTTAGCTCAAGAGTTAATCAAGAACAAATCAGGGTAAAGGTAAGCAATTAATTCTTTTTCTCAAGTTAAATTATGAGATTTTGTTGGGTTGTGAATGGTTATGGATTTTGATATTCAAGGTGGAGTTTGAGGCTTGAAACTTTGAAGATAGGTCATGGGATCATTTGGGAAACGATTCTACAACTGAGGTAATGTTTAAATTAAAGTTTGATGGTTGAAAATGAGAAATTCCATGGTTGGTTTTGAGGTTTAGGTTTGAAATTTCAGAAATTTGGAATTGGGATTTTGGTGAGTGTTAGGGTGGATTTTTGGTGGAATTGTGTTGTTTAAACCATCCTAATGTTGTGATTATTAATTGGTTTTGAATTGGGAGCTTTGGGATGGCTTAAGGTGAGGTTTTAAGCTTGAAAATGGTGGGTTTTCTAGGTTCGAAGGGTCGGGCCGCGGCATGGTTCTTGGAGGGCCGCGGCCCTTGAAGGCTAAGATGCGCTGAGGATGGAGGGCGGGCCGCGGCCCTTACCTGTTTCTGGGCATTTTTGTGGCCCTGTTTGGGGGCCATGCCGCGACGCTTAAGGAATTTTGGGATTTTGAGAATTTAGGCTTGGGAATTTAACCACGGGTGCTCGGGATTGAATCTTTTTATATTTTTGGTGAAGTTCAATGTTCCGGGGACTAGAACTTGGTTTAGAAACTCATTTGAGATTTATCTTATTGGTATCCATTATCTTGGTTGTGACTAGGTGTTAAGCTAGAGCTCGGGAAGTGGATCGTGCTCGGGGTCCGTCATTTTTTCTATTTAAAGCATTTGGAATTAAGGTAAGAAAAATATAACACCCGTAGGATAGGGCATGGGCCCATAGTATGATTGCGGGGCGCGACCCTATGTTGCATGTTGCATGATGAGATGATTGCAGGGCACGGCCCTATATTGCATCACATGTTAGGGTGCAGACTTAAATGAATTAGTATTTGATTGCATGTTGTTGTGTTATATTATATGTGTGATTATAATGGAATGAACGGCAAGGGCCGAGAGCGGCGTAGGCCGGGTACGGCAGCGGGGCCGGAAGTAACACCTAGCACATGGGATGCTATAGTCAGGGCAGGGCCCGGTGGATACATGTGTTATCCTTACGGTGAGAACCGATACCCCAGGCTTCGGTAAGGCTCTGGGGCAGCATGGCCGTGTTTGCTTAGTCTAATGGTTGACTTGTTTATCTGTGGGCTATCTAATATGATTAACTATATATATTTCCATATGTTATGTTCTGCATGAGTTTTCTTGCTGGGCTTCGGATCACGGGTGCTCCGTGTTGCAGGTAGGGCAAAGACTGAGTCAACCAACCATGAGTACGGAGAGCGTGAAGCGACGGGTACATGTTTGGCCTGCCCGACTGCTTTGGTTGGGGGTTTATTCGAAAATGGCTGTAATAATCTATGATTTTTAGTACTGATCAACTGTAAACTTATTTCAAGATGTAAATAATTTTCAAACCCTATTTTGGGATCCCAATTGTTTAATACTAGAAGTTTTATTGAGTCAACGCATTTTCAAAGATTACAGCCTTAACTTTTTATTAGTCACACTTTTGTTTCAAAACCTCGGTTAGCGAGTTCATTGCACTGTTTTGTCTTAAAACTCACTTAGTAACGGCTCTAAGGAAGTAGGGCGTTACACTCACGATGCTTATAAGTGTAATTGAATTGTCATAGTGCTTGTGATTTCTAAAAGCCACTTGTAATTGTGACTGAATTACTAAGGTGATCACGACACTTATAAGTGTAATTGAATCACAATAGTAAAGTGATTTAAAAAAAATCACATTTAGTTGTGATTAAATTGCTAAGGTGCTCATGATACTTATAAGTGTGATTGAATCGCCATAGTACTCATGATTTCTAAGAATACCTATAAGTGTGTTTGAACATCAAGGTTCTCACGACACTAATAAGTGTGATTAAATTGCCACATTGCTCATGATTCCTTAAAGACACATATAAGTGTGAATCCATTGCCATAGTATTAGAGATTCCTAATAAGTTTCTTGTAAGTTAGATTTAATCATCAAGGTTCCATTTATAAGTTCGATTGAATTGTTGAGATGCATAGAACATTTACAAGGTGCTGCAAAGAGAGTGCTTGAGCATCCTTAAGAATGAGTTTACACCTTGAGCTCGATGCTTGCTAAATAAGATTGAAGTACGACTGAGTCAAAGTCCCCACCATGCACGTAGGAGCACGGACTTAGGGGGGAGATTTTGTACCGTAATTTGCACACGATAACTCATGGATAAAATCACACCTTTATAGACATGCTCAAATAACAAAGAAGGAAGTAAGGAAACGATCAAAGACTAAGATGTGGGTGGATGATGTTCGAGATACGTTACAATCACAATGTTACACTGTCCATCATACAAGAAGGATATAGGAAGGACTAAGCACATAAGCATGTCAAATAAAGGATATCCCCATGAAAGAGGAGTATTCACTAGGCTTGGTGTTCGCAGTTGTCCCAAGTCAAGAGGTATATGCTCAGGTATGACAAACATTGTTGCCAAAAGACACACTAAATCCCAAAGAGTTTATTCATCATTGATTTTTGACAAAATACATAAGGAAAACAACTATAAGGAATGAATAAATGTTAATTGGTCAAGTGCACGAAAATATGAAACTGCCTAGAATTAGTCCAGACATATTTATGTAATTGGTTACTAAATTTAAACAAATTGATTGTAACAAATCGTGAAAATACTTCTTTTGATTATAGTAAACCCAAGCGACTCTCCAATCTATAAATGGAGGGGTCACAATGAAGTTTGTAAACCATTGTTAGTAAAACAAAATGTTGCAAGAATTGTAATTAAAAAAGAAAATGAAAAGAAAAGAACAATAAAATACACTAGTAAATGTAGGTCACTTTTACAGGTCAAACCATTATATCTACATATCTCTACATTTTACTACAAATATACTAATCTCTTACATAAATTATTAATTCACGAAAAATATAGTAAATACGAACCAACCCATATTGTAATATCTTTTGAAATTTGATTAGATTTTCTACAAGTGAAAGCCCAGTTTAAAAATGAATGAAATAATATTTACCAAGCTTTTCAGAAACTAGAAATATATTCAGAAATAAAAGCTGGAAAGAAAAGATAAAAGATGAACAAACAGAGTTTTTACTTGATTGGGGAATTAATGAGCCTTAGTCAACGAGTCTATTGTATTAGATTTTAGGGAGCTTTTGATAATGGATTTTTCTGCAAATTTTAGCAGAGTAATTTCTTACAAGAGAAAAATCTGGGATCCCCGCTACAGTGTACAAGTGGCCCTATTTATAGGCAGTCAAGTGCAGTGGGCTTGGGCCAGACTAATCCAGGCCCAATAGGGATGTTATCACGGTTTACTCACTAATGTAGTCATAACACAAAGAATGTTACATAATAAAATGTAGTAATCTGGGCCCATTGGGCTGGCTTGGGTATGGCCAAGCCTTACAACTGCCCATAGTATGTTAGCTCGGACTGGTCTGCGTGGGGTTCTAAGGATCCTTGGGATAGGATCTGTCAGAGTACTGGCAGTACTGTTTCCTAGGAAAAGTGTACGTTCCGTGTGTACCCTATTCTGCAAGTTAGTTGAGGAGACCAACTTCCGTGTTTCTCGGGGACATGTCAGCGTCACTACACCAAATACCCATTTCCATAACATACAAATATAATACTAATAAAAAAGTGTTATGCTAGAGTAATATATTGGTCCACTTTATGAAAAAAGGGCGGTAATAATTCCACCATCCCGCCACACTTAGCTTTTTTTTTTCATTTGTGAGACCCAAGAGACCCAATTCATTCCCTTCAATTCATTCTCCTTTTTCCTCATCATTCTCTCTCCTCTCTCTCGGATCTCTTTCTCCCACCAGACCCATCAAATCTTCGACCATGTGGGCCCAAGCCCTCACACGACATCAGAGGCGAACGACGACACCGGATTGTTCTTCTTTCCATCGCTTTATTATTATTGTGTGCTTTTGGATTGTTCTTCTTTCACCACTGCTTTTAGTTTTGCTCTGCCTTTTAGGGTTTTTGCGTTTCGTCACCTTTGTAATTCACCTCCTCTCTTCTTTCTTACCTCGTTGAGATTGCATTTCGCGGCTTTTCATGTTCTGGTGCTTCATTTGTTTTGTTGGAATTCGTACAGGTATGCCTTTGATTTCATTGTTTTTTCTACAGTTTGAGCTTTCAATTCTTTTCCTTTTCTACACTAAGTGCCACAACGCTACAAAAAAAGCCATCAGGCTCCCAGACACCCAAGCCTAGCGCTGTAGTGCCCTAAGGCTAGCGCTACAGCGGTAGTCACAGCCATGCAATACCCAGACTTCTCCTCTTCGAATTTCCTCGAGCCAAACCTTACCAAAACTCAATCAAACCTCAACCAAACTTCAAAACAAGCCTCCCAACATCTCCAACTCACCACAAATGATCCAACCATAAGAAATTCAATCACATGCACCCCAAAACACAAAATTCACCATGGCTGAACTTAGAGCTCAAAAACTCAGCAAAACAATAGAAATCGTAAAGCCTAAATCTAGAGTTTCTTTCCTTTGATGGATGAGCTCAACCCAGGTTTCCTTCCACACCTCCTTATCCTTCACTCCTCAAAACTTCAGCCTTAATTCCCTAGAATTCCCACCAAAACTCAGCTTAAAAATCCATATCAATACTAAGAACGAGAAATTGAGTTATAACCTCAAAACCTTACCTTAATTGGATGCCTAACCCCTGCTAAATTCCCAAACTTGATCAAAATCCAAAGTGCAATGTCTTAGCTTAAAGCTCCTCTGAGTTTTAGCTCCAAGAGACCTCAAGAATTGAATAGGAAACCCCAAACCGTGAGAGAGAAAACTTATATCTCCTTCTTCCTTCTTTCCTTTTCTTTTCATTCTTTTCTTTCTTTTCCTCAGACTTCCAACACTTTCTACACAATCCACTATGGCATAAAGCAGCATAACCCTTATCTCTAATTTTAAACACCAAAAGATCATATTTCCCTCCCACTTAAAACTAAGCTTTTAAACATCTTAAGGACATTTTAGTTATTACACCCAATTCCCGCTAATTCCTCGAATGTCTCTAATATTTACCGCTTACTTCCTGACATCTAACTAATCACCAATTATATTCCTCAATATCAAAATAGACTCCAATATATTTCCTAAATTCCCAGAAATACCCCAAGGCTCGCCCCGAGCCGGGTATAAATCCCCGTCGTGACTTTTTCACTATACCGATCACTAGGATCGCCTCGAGTCGCAGATTACAAATATATCCACATAATAATGTGGTCTCAAAAATTTATCACAGATATATACAGTTATGCCCTCAACGGGAAAAATTTACGAATATGTCCTTCTAACCTAATCAGGGCCTACATACATACTAGTTCACATAGTCATGCATCACAGATATTCAAATAATCATATAACATGCTTTTAATCATTAAATCACATATAATCCAGTTATGCCCTCCCGGCACACTAATCAAGGCCCTTAAGCCTTATTAGTAAATTTGGGTGGTTACACTTATCCTATCCGGATGTCTTGTCCGGGTTCATTTACTAATGTCCTGATTTATTTACCAGAGTCATTGTTCATTCACCAGAACTCAGGTTCGTTTGCCATGATGGAGATTATGACACTGAATATCTCCTCTGGATTATCGACCAGGTCTATTTCCATCGACTAGTTAGTATGCCACTTCTATTGGCATCCCAAAGGATACAGATAGGTTGGGACCAGGAGGATGAGTTGAGTCTGCATCTTAGTCCCCGTTCCCTCGTTACTGTCGTGCCCATCGAACATTGTCGGGCTCGATGATGATTGGGCTATCAGGATTTCTTCTTTCCCTGTTCATTGGGTTCAAGATGGGCCCAGACCTCTTTAAAAGAGCCCACGGGCCCATTGAGCCACGCCACATGTCACGGGTGGTAAACAGGGATAACATTTACCCCCTAAGTCTTCATCCATGTTTGCATGGTGGAGACTTTCCTTATTCTCCTGTATCAAATCCAAATATCCCCGTCCTTGGGGGCCACTTGGGTGATCCACGTAGTTTCAAATTCACAATGTTTCACACACGTGTCTCTAGGATGATGGTGCGTCTGTGCCACTCGCGCCTCACAGATCTGGAAGAATCTTTTGACTGTCCAAGTGAGCGATGCGTATCAGTGTAAATTTTGAGGCATCCCGTCTGTACGAACAAAGTCTATCGAGTACTCGAGTGGGCTATTTAATGCTTCTACACCATCTGAAACCATTGGATGGGGATAGCCTTGAGATTTTCAACATGGACAGCTAGATGAGGTAGGTGTGTATCGTGGATTCATGAATCCACGATTTAGTGTTTGATTAGGCCAAGTAAAGCCTCTGCGTCACCTGGGACGTCGGATGGGGATAATATCGGGATCCCCATTGTGGACCGTTGGATCAAATAATGGATTTCTGTCCTATAAATACATCGACATTCTTATTTCAAACTTTACACATTCTATATATTCATAGCAGAAAAGAGAGCTTTTTATGTCCCAATTTGCCGACGAGATTCTCTAGCGAATAGTTCACCTCTGTGTCCATCTGTTTCCGACCAGACCTTTTTTCGTTCAGCCATCTGATAGTTTAGTCCTGGTTCAACCAGTAGATGAATTGCTGCATCATCTTCTCAGACTTAAAGCTTAGATTCTCCCGACTTTGTCGCCTGAAACCTTGAAAATTTCAAATCCAGTACCTTTCAGTAAGTTTTCTGGTTATTTCTTTATCTAGTTATTCCTCTTTTAGTCGTTTTTACTGTAATATTATTCATGTGACATAAAACTGTTAGGGCCGTTACCACCGTGTAGGGTGGTTCTAGGTACGATAGTGTAAACCAGAATTGTAGATTTTCTAGGTGATAAGTCCTATCAGTCTGGTTGTCCTAGATCAATTCGGACGTCCCAAGATTTATTTGGGAGAATAAGGGAAACCTTTGATTTTTAGTTCCCGACTAAAGATCTTGGGATCTTTATTGATCCCGGATCTGGGTCTGGAGGGGACTTCTCTAAGCAGTTTTAGGAGAACCCCCGTACCTTAACCATTTTTCTTCGGTTTTGGTGCTAACTGCTTAGTTCTTGTTTTCTTTGTCACTTCCAGGTCCCTGATCATGAGTAGTGGTGTCACTCTTCATCTGAAGGACTTCGTTCAATCAGGCCCCATAGTCCTGGAAGGGCACATCCTTCCTATTGGAAATATATGGGAAATGGACGGGGAGAAGAACGAGTTCCATAACTACCGAATGTTGGATGCCCTAGAGAAACACTTGGGAGTGGAGTCGACTCCAGGGAAATTTTATAACTAATTGGCCTAGAAGAAGGAGAAGGCCAATACCAGCGTGGGCGAGTTCGGGGCATGGAGCATAGGCCACATCGGTGAAAGAGCTACTCTCCTGCTCCATGATTACTTCATGCGGTTCCTTAATTTAGTGGGGATCGCGCCATTCCAAGCATACAAGTTTCTCCTGAGATGGCGCATATCTTGTGCATCTAAGGAGATCTCGACCCCTACTCCTACGAAGATGTTATATTTTTACAAGTTGGAGGCGTAGCTTAATTCTAAGGAGAAGACATAGGACGGGTTTTACAGACTGAAATCCCGTGGTATCCATCCGGCTTCATTCAACACTTGTAAGCACCCCCCGGATGTCAGACATTACTGGTTTATGACATCCGCGGTCCTCCTAGAGAAGAACCCCACATTGGTGCTGGACTTCCAGCGCATGGGTAAGTCACTTTTCTTCCTTGTTCATTTAGCTCCTTAGTTTTGTTTGCTGCACACTAAAGTTCCTCGAAAACAGGTCCGTACGCCCAGTCTCAGCTCACCAAATCCATCCTGGACCGTAAGAAATACTATGCTACCCTTAGCACTGAGGAACTAGATGTGGGGGGCTTCGTGACCACGGACAACCTTCGGCTGGTTGGGATGTTTGCCACCAACCATTCGATAGATGCCCCTAGCTTTTGGGGGATGCAATGTGAGAGGGATCCTGCCTTGAGGGAGGCCGCGACCAAGGAGGATGGGGAGAAGGCGAAGAGAGAGTAGGTCCGTCAGGCGGAGAGGGTTGATTCCAAAGACTTGGACGCCGTTCTTGAGGGGAGGCAGCCTAACACTGGGGCTCCCAGAGCTATCATTTGGGGCAAGGTAAAATGCCTCTAATTTTTACTTATGCGCCTCACCTTGAGGGCTTAGCTAGGAATATGCAACGATATCACCATTATTCATGTGGTACTGTTAGCGACGTAGGGCTTCCTCGCCCCATTGTCATGGATCTTTTGTCCCTCATGCATTCATCCTGGTTCCTTCATTATGGTAGTATTTTAGACCCAGATGACATGGGGGATGGAATTTGTGCTTTTGCACTAGGGGAGTTAAGTCGTGCATGTTCTTTAGATAAGGGTTCGTCCCGGAGGACTTTAGACTAGTGTTTCCCTTATTTTTTGACTTTTATCCCCTTTCATGTATTTTACTGATTAGTTTCCTTTTCTGTCTATCTCAGGTGATCTGAAGATGTCAAACTCTGTGGCCAAAATGAAGGAAATGATCGAGGCCAAGTCAGCCGCAGCCAAGGCTACGGCGAAGAGGGCCGTCAAGAGCCCGACTAAGAAGAAAGTCATAGAGTTTATCCTCGGGGACTCACAGCCAATCCTAGAGGATCCTGAGAGAGTACCGACAGCGGGATCCATTCCGACGGCATTTATAATACCAAGCCTACCCCAATCTGCTCCTCTCTAATTTAAGAACTTGGAATAGGAGCCCTCTGAAGGTGGAAGAGCGGAGAAGAGGGAAGCGGACTCGGTCATCGCAGAGTCCCCGAAGTGGGCCAAGAGGGCCAGGACCAAGGATCTTTCCTTGGCTGAGGAGCACTCCTATGGGGAGAGCCTGATCATCACACAGCAAATTCTGAATGCGCCTAGACTTCCCGTCAACCCAACCCTTCCCGAGGAAGGGGACTTGATCCTCTGGGAAGAGAGGATGAAGATGGTGTCCCAGGCTTTGGATGACGGACGGGACAAGTGAGATGAGGCAGCCTGGGCCCTGATCATCCGGTGGAATGTGGAGTTCACCAATCGTTTGGAGGACTTCAATGATCCCCAACAGATCGTGGACCGACTCATAGCTTAGACCGATTTCCGGCCAAAGTTGGGGCAGGATACGGCTCTGCTTGCTGCGGACTTGTTGGCCCTAGTGGGGGATACCATGTCCACCCTTCAGCTTAAGGGATATGCCACCTTGGCTAGCCAAGATGCCCTTTTCATCTCCTAAGCCATTCGTCATCAAGCAACTGTAGGAGCCACATGTCTGTCCAATTTTTTATTTTACCATCATTATTGATTGTACATTTTCTAAATTTGGTTTGTTCCACGATGCCCTGTTGGCCCATAGGAACGTGGATCTTGTGGCAGAAATGGCGGTGAAGTTGGAGACGACTCAGATGGAGATGGAGGGGGTCATTTATCAGTGAGAAGCTGCTAGGGAAGCCCTTGCCAAGGAGACTGCTCAGATTGAGGCTAATCGTGAGGAGGTTGCCTAGATTCGGGCTCGACATGAGGAAGCTTTGTCCAAGAAGCTTTGTGCTCATGGCTCGGAGGCTTCGATCAAGGCCATTCTAGAGGTAGTTGAGGCCCCACTTTGCCAGGAGCGGGAGAGGGTAGAAAACCTTAAATCCCAAAATCAGGCTTTTGAGGGCACGGTTCAGCTAGAGATGAAGCAGAGCGAGGAGCCTTGCAAAGCAAAGGCGTAGGCTGATACCTTGCTAGAGGCCACTTTTGACGAGGCAATTTACATTGCTTGGCTCAAGGACAAGAACATGAACCTTGTCCTCTATCCGGATCCGACTTCAAAAAGGGATGAATTTGAAGCCAAGGAGAAAGTTGATGCGGTGCTTCTATCGATGGATGAACAAGGAGAGAATGCTCCGGATGTCCCAAATCAAAATGAAGCCTAGGCCTGGGCCTTTGTATTTTAGTTAGGGCTTCCTTCCAGATTTTTATACTTGTATTAATTTTATGGACGTAGATGTGTCCAAGACAGCTTAGGACTAGGCTTTGAGCCTTGCGTCCTATTGGGTTTTAAACCCTTCGGACCATGTATGTCCGGGTTAGGACTGGGCTTTGAGCCTTGCGCCCTATTGAGTTTTGAACCCCCCGGTCCTTGTATGTCTTGGTTAGGACTGGGCTTTGAGCTTTTCGTTCTATTGGGTTTTGAACCCCCCGGATCATGTATGTCCGGGTTAGGACTGGGCTTTTATCCTTGCATCCTATTTTGTTTCGAACCCCCTGGACCCTGTATGTCCGGGTTAGGACTGGGCTTTTAGCCTTGCATCCTATAGGTTTTGAAACTCCAAGACCGTGTATGTTCGGATTAGGATTGGGCTTTGAGCCTTGCTTCCTATTGAGTTTTGAACCCCCCGGACCATGTATGTCCAGGATAGGACTAGGCTTAGAGTCTTACGTCCTATTAGATTTTGAACCCCCGGGACCATGTATGTCCAGGTTAGGACTGGGCTTTGAGCCTTGCGTCCTATTGGGTTTTGAACCCCCCGGACCATGTATGTTCAGGTTAGAACTAGGCTTCAAGCCTTGCGTCCTATTGGGTTTTGAACCACTCAGACAATGTATGTCTGGGTTAGGAAAGGGCTTTGAACCTTGCGTCCTATTGGGTTTTGAACCCCCCGGACCATGTATGTCTAGGTTAGGACTGGGCTTTGAGCCTTGCATCCTATTGGATTTTGAACCCCCTAGACCATGTATGTTCAGGTTAGGACTGGGCTTTGAGCCTTGTGTCCTATTTTGTTGGGAGTTGGGTTTTGCACCCCCAGTCTATACGAGTGCAGATTAGGACTAAGCTTTGAGCTTTGCATCCTGGACTTGCATAGATGGTCTTACCTCCCAAGAGGCCGAAGAGTGTAGTCTTAGGTCACTTGTTTGTGTAAAAAATGAAGATGGACATGAACTTTTTCTTTCCTTACAATATTTCTTACGATGTTTTGTATACACCACTTTCATTAAACAAGAAATTTCCTTGGGGCGTACATTGTAAAAAGAAAAATTAGGAACGAAAATAGAATCAGATCCTCCTAACTACTGATAGTATTGGCGGAGGTGTTCTACGTTCCCGACATTTGGGACCTCCGTTTCGTCTAATCACTTTAAGTAATACGTTCTCGGATAGATTTCGTTTTAGATTTCATAGGGTCCTTCCCAGTTTGGTCCTGAAACCCACACTCCTATATCTTGAGTTGTAGGGAAGACTCTTCTAAGGACTAGATCGCAGGTTTTAAACTTCTGGCTCTTAACTTTAGAGTTAAAGTGTCGGGTGATCTTTCCCTGATACATCTTCTGTTGCACTTGTGATTCTTCCCGGAACTCTACAATGAGATCTAGGGATTCTCAGAGTAAGGCGTGGTTAAGGATGGGATTGTATGTGTCCCGTCCATAGGATGGAACCGTCATTTCTACTGGGATGATTGCTTCGTATCCATACTCCATTGAATAAGGAGTACGTTTGGTTAATGCTCTTTCTGTGGTCTGGGAGGAGGATGAATTGGATCCGCGCTTTCCTCTTCAAGAGGCTCTTCACAGACCATGAAGATTGGTCGGGCAAAGACGTGTTAGCACTTTCAGGCGCTCTTCTGATCTCCCCGTATAGTCCCCACACCTCCATTATCGCATGGGAATTTCATTCAGAGGTGGTGGATGAAGGTAATGGCGCCGAAGTCGACTAAAGTGGGGTGGCCAAAAATCATGTTGTACGCAGTGGGGCAGTCCACCACTAGGAAAGTACAATATATTGAACGAGCCCTGAGCCTCGTTCCCCAACGTCATGGGTAGTTGAATCTTACCCATCGGGAGCAATGAGTCTGCATTGAAGCTGTAGATCTGTGTCAGGCAAGAAGCCAAATCTGTCTTTGTCAGGCCAATTGTTGTGATGGTAGGCTTGAACAGTACATTGATGAATCTCTCGTCATCCACCAACACTCTGGATACCCTTTTGTTGGCTATTTGGGTATCAATGACCAGGGTGTCATGATGCAGGAAATGAACATTCTGGGTGTCCTCTTCCATGAATGTGATGGTCAAGTTCATCAATTTCGGGCACTGAGCCAGAGTTTGGACCAAGGCGCATACCTTGTGGTCATGATCGAGCTCGCTGAGGTATCTTTTCTGATCATCCTGAGATAGTCTTCCCATATGCGGGCCTCCTAATATGGTGGCCACGTGGCCATGTACCCGCGGAGGCATAGTTCTGGGAGGATATGACATTCCATGTCCAGGTGCTTGCATTATTGGAAGCCCCTGGGGGGCCTGTGCTTTTGAACCTATAGCGTACCCTCCCTGAGGATGTCGGTACGATCTAGGTGCACTTGGGGCTGTTGGTTGCCCGAGAACTGCTGGCAGTCCCAAAACACCTATTGGCATCCTGACCCATTGGTGAAGATGCCCCAGTTTGATCAGGTTTTTGATCTCGTCCTTCAGCTGACGACACTCTTTGGTCGTGTGATCCACGTCCTTGTGGTAGGCGCACCTTTTGTTGGTGTCCCTCGAAATCTTTCCCCCTTTGAACATGGGGGCTAGCTTTCGGTGATGGAGTACATTGCCCATTGACAGATAGATGTTTTTCCAGGTGTCAACAAGGTTGGTATACTTCGTGTGTTGTGGTTCATAACCCCTATTTCCCTTTTTTGACGGCTTGGATCAGTTCTGACCTTTGCCCAATATTTTTTCCCCAGGAAGGATTTATACATGCCTTAACTCCTCCGGCTTGAGGTAGTTGGGCTCTGTCGGGAGCGGCACTGTACCTAGTGGGTGCCACTCCGTATTTGGAAAATAAGGTTGATGGAGTCGGAGCATACCCCTTCAGAGAGGGCCCATAGAACGTCGGGGGTCATGAATGGCATCTCAAGGGCCCTAGCGAATCCGAACGCCACTAGTGGTGCAGGGTAGGTATTTTCCAGATACTGTCCTCCGTATCCAGGGAAGGTTTGGGTTGTTGGCTACCACACAAAGAACTGGCTATCCTGGCTTCTTGATCCAGGACCTGTTGTCTTAGGAGGTCTACCTCAGGATCCTCCTGTTCAGGCTCCATATTCTTTTCTTCAGGATCAATGGGGTTTTAGGGCTCGTGATCCTCGTATTCCCCTTCATCTTCCTCATAAAATCTTTCATCGTAGTCCCCCCCATCCCCGAAGTTCTGGGAGTTGTCGGGTAGAGGCCCCTGATAAGGAGTATCCTCACGTTGGTCTTGAGGAAATGGTTGATTGGGCAATGGTTGTTGGTGAGCAGGATCAAACATGGTATGCCAGGTGTTCATCATTCTTTGTAAATGATCAAGATTTGATTCAAGCTTCCTTTAGCTCTCAATGAAAGCACCAAATTTTTTACCGAATTTTTCAGAAACTAGAAATATATTCAGAAATAAGAGCTGGAAAGAAAGGATAAAAGATGAACAAGCAGAGTTTTTACATGGTTGGGGCGTTAATGAGCCTTAGTCAACGAGTCTATTGTATTAGATTTTAGGGAGTTTTGACAATGGAGTTTTTCTGAAAATTTTAGCAGAGTAATTGCCTACAAGGGAAAAATCTGGGATCCCCGCTACAGTGCACAAGTGGCCCTATTTATAGGCAGTCAAGTGTAGTAGGCTTGGGCCGGACTAATCTGGGCCCAATAGGGATGTAATCACGGTTTACTCACTAATGGAGTCATAATACAAAGAATGTTACATAATAAAATGTAGTAATTTGGGCCCATTGGGTCGGCTTGGGCAGGGACAAGCCTTACAGCTACCCATAGTATGTTAGCTTGGACTGCATGGGCTTTTAAGGAGATCCTAGGGACAGGATCTATCAGAGTATTGGCATTACTGTTTCCTAGGAGATGTGTATGTTCCGTGTCTACCCTATTCTGCAAGTTAGTTGAGGAGACCAACTTCCGTGTTTCTCGGGGACATGTCAGCGTCCTGGAAGATCAAGCTTATCTTATCCGGATGTCTTGTCCGGGTTCATTTACTAATGTCCCAATTTATTTAACGAAGTCATAGTTTGTTTACCAGAACTCGCGTTTGTTTGCCAAGACGGACATTGTGACACTGAATATCTCACCTGGATTCTCGACCAGGTCTATTTCCATCGACTAGTTAGTATGCCACTTCGATTGGCATCCCAGAGGATACAGATAGGTTGGGACGGGGAAGATGAGTAGAGACAGCATCTTTGTCTCGGTTCCCTCGTTACGGTCGTGCCCAACAAACGTTGTTGGGCCCGATGATGTTTGGGCTATCAGGATGACTTCAGGGCATAGAGTGATGAGCACCTGAAAGCAGGTGCTTTCCTCCCTCTGGACCAGTACTTCGTAGAATTTTTAAACTATGTTGAACTGGCTCCATTCCAGCTCCCCCAAAACTCATACTGGCTTTTGGCGGGGCTGAAGTATTTATTTTTGAAGCACGAGTGGGAGGTCCCCACCCTGACTGATATTATGTACTTCTTCTGCCTCAAGGCCAACATTGAGAAGAAGGGTTCGAGTGATGGTTTTTACTACCTCACTCGATTTCCTAGCTCAGCCTCTGTCATCGACCACCCTAGCCACCCAAATGACTATAAAGATCAATTCTATATGTCAAATTGGTTCAAGAACTGCATTCACCAGTAGTTCAATCGTCCTCGTAAGTTTCTAACTTTTCAAATTTCATACGTGAATACCTTTCTTATTGAGTTAACCCTTCTAACTAAGTTGCTTCTTTGTGCAGCAATATATAAGATGACAAAGGAATCTGAGACCCTTGGAGGTCAGTACGAGTCACTGTCTCGTATTCCTCCAAAGGAGAAGGAGTTTCGAGCGATAGTGAACGATGCTACCATGGTGGCCTGTAATTTGATCTGTAAAGATAAAACGTTGGCCATCAGAGCCCGAGGTTCGCCCCGAGCTCCCTCCTCCTCAAGAAGTTCTCCCCCCATTGAAGACACTGAGGAGGAAGAAGAGCTGGCACCGCTGGTGCGCTAGAGAAGACCTCCTGAGGATGGGTAGCATCCTAACCCAGACTGAGCCGAGTCTGGGGTAACTGTTGAGATGCTGATAGTTTTAGGCTAATCTAATTCAACCCACGTCAGCTCATGAGTCGATGCCCAGTAGACCCTGAAAACATTCCTCCTCCAATGTGTGGATCATTTGGTGGTATGCTACCACCATACCTACCCTAGATGCACTGTTGTGGCAGACAATACCCTCTACTTTAGGTCCACCATTTTTAGGACTATGGTACGAATCGTAGGACGAGGGCTTCCCTACATCAGGGCATATTTTCTCCCAGTTTTAGGCAGCCCGTAGATGAGTCCAGCTCTGAAGAAGAGCATGAACCCTATACGATCCCAGGTGTAATAATATTAGAGTCCCCCTTTCCCTGGTAGTCTAAAAGTTAAAGGATTTACCCAATCTGGTTCATGACTCTGAGCCGATCATAATAGTTTCCACCTCTGGCTCGGAGGGTAGGGTTCTTGCTCTATTCTTTTTCTTGCATTATTTTGGTTAATTATTTTGTATATCTGAATCCTCTACTCGTGGATGTGAGCCAACGATGGGATTAGTTGCAGGCTGAGATTGATAACCTCAAAAAGAAACTTGATGATGTTGACATTGTTAAGAACAAGCTATCCGAGGTCGAGCCAAAGCCAAGGAGGAGGCTGAGAAGGCGAGGCTGAAGATTGCTAACTCAATAAATGCCCTGGAGGAGATGCTCTACAAGTGCTGGGCTTTCAACCAGTACATGGCTTTCTCCTTCACGGAGTTGGAGTTTTGGCGACCTTATCTTACCATGTTCAAGAATTGCTTCTCATAGTAGCCTTCTGAGACCGTTACTGCGAATGGAGCTGTTGACAGGGATGGCGAGGAGGTGACATCACTCGAGTAAGTTGACGAAGCTCGGTGATGCTTTTTTTTCAGTTAATTTTACTCTTTATATTGTAACTAAGCCCTCAAGGTCTGAAACAATCGCTTTCAGGCCCAGATCAATTTTTTTTCTCCTCAAGATAACTATATACTTTTTAGTACATGTTTGTTAATTTGTAATCTATTTTTGTTCCCATTAATCTTTTATTTTCTCATGTTTTATGAATTTTGAATTATTGCACACTCAAAATCGTATGGGATTTGTTTAGAACGGGAGAGGGTTTTGATGGCTTGGTTAAACAATTTTAGTCGATATCTTGGTCATACCCAAGAATTTGGCCGCCGAATTGCGTTATGCTGGTTAGGAATCAGGCCTTAGACCTGGTTATGTCTAGGAGTTTTGTAGCGCTCCAAATTTGCTAATAAGGCTTAGGGCCTTGATTAGCATTCTGGGAGGGAAATGATTGATTTAATTATGCTAAGATGTGAATTAAATGATTATATGATTAGAAATACATGTTTAGGTGAATTAAATATGCATGTGGGCCCTATTTGGCTATTAGGGGCATGTTTGTAATTTTAGCCCGTTGAGGGAAAAAATGTGATATATGTGTGTATTGTGATTGATACTACAAGGGTGTGGTGATATATTTCTAATGAGGGATCTGAGATGGTCCTAGGGAGTAGGATAGTTAAATAGCAACAACGGGGTCGAATACCCGGCTCGGAAGGAGCCTATGGGTATTTTGGGAAACAAGTACATGTTCGGGAATTATCGGATAATAGGTAGTAATTTAGCAATTGTTTGGGCATGTCAGGATTAAGTAAGTATTTATAGCAACACTCGAGGATTTAGTGGGATGTGGTAATTGACATATATGCCCTTGGTGGCACAATAGGATTAAGATTGACTTAAGGGTATTTTGGACTTTTTGGCTAAGGGATAGACTTAAACATTTGGGAAGATGAAACTCTAGAACCACTTGGAAGAAAAATAGGAATTCCAACTCTCTCTCTCTCTCTCTCTCTCTCTCTCTCTCTGACCTTTGGCACTCTCTCCCTCTCTATGGTGCTTGGAGATTTTTTTATGAAACTTGGGGGATTCTAGGCTAAGAATTTGAGGATTTAAAGCTAGGATCTATTGGGGAAAACAAGCTTGAAGACTTGGGGAATTAGCTCAGGCCGAAACTATCACAGATGTAAGAATTTTGTGTTGAATTCTCTAAGTATTTTGCTTTAATTTTTGGTATGATGGCCTAGGTTCAGGTTTGATTGATTTTAAGTGTTAAACTTAGGTTGTGATGAGATTTTGTTGAGTTTTTGGATGTTTGTATCAGTTCTGTTGTTGGGGTATGAATCCTAGGCCGTATTCTAGGATTAGGGCTCAAAATTGGTGAGTTTTAGGAAGCTTAGCTCGTAAAATGCATGGGGAAATTATGGGTATTGGGGCATGAGTCGTCCCCTGTTCATCAGGCATCGCGACCCGCTTAAACGTAGAGGCCTGGGGGCCTTAGAAATTTTCCCAGGCACCATGGCAAAGGGTCTAGAGCGTCGCAGCCTGCATCCTTCAACAGAGAGGGCTTTGCCCTTTGACTTGAGCGTGCCATAGCCCTTAAGCGTTGGGCCGCGACTCAAATGTGAAATAATGGCTGTTTGAGGGTTATATGCTCGGGAACCAAAATTTTAAGGCTCAGGAAGGATTTTACTACCCGTTTTAGTAGAATCCAAGGTCTCAGAGGCTAGATTAATATTCCAAAGTTATTTGTTGGTTTAAAACTTGATGAATGGTTATTATGAATGCATTGTGACTAGGTTCTCAACAAGGCTTAGATTAGGGGACTGTGCTTGAGATTGCATTGACATATTAGCTCGAGACATAGGTAAGAAAACTATTGTACCCGTAGAGCAGGGCACAACACTATTGTTTGTGTTTCACGGAGAGACCCTATTGTTTATGTTTAATATATGTACAAATATTTGTGAATGATACGTATGTTTGTGAATGAACGGTGAGGGCCAGGAACGGGATGAAGCCAGGTACGGAAAGGGGTCAGGATCAACGTTTAGCATGCTGAGTGTAGGCCGCTAGGGCGAGACCCTCCTGGGGTGCTGAATCAACCCGTTCTTTGAAGATCGCAAACCCAGGGCTTGGTAAAGCGCCTGGGACGGCATAAGTCGGTATGTGTTTAGCCCGTTTACTGTCTTATTATATGTTACATGTTGAGTTTTCTTGCTGGACTTCTGCTCACAGGTGCTCTATGGTGCAGGTAAGGGCAAAGGGAAGGTCGACCAACCATGAGTATGGAGATTGTGGAGCGACATGTCCATGTTCGGCCTACCTGGCTGCCACAGCCAGGGTTATTTTGGGGAATGTACTGTAATGAACTTCTTTGTCACTTAGATCAACTGTGTTTATATTTTTGAGTTGTAGTTTATTTCTAAATAGTATTTTGGGATCCAAACTGTATAACTTTTATGATTTCAATGAATGTCAAATTTTTTATAATTAATGTCATTAAATGGGTTATTTCAATCTAGTCACACTTTTAACCTAAAACCTCGATTATTAGATCATGGCACATTTTTAACTCACATAGTAATGACTTGAAGGAAGTAGGGTGTTACAACTTGGTATCAGAGTGTGCTAAGGTTTATGGTTCCTATAGATCGACCGAACATGTATGCTTGCTGTCAGTGACAAGCTCGACTCAGGGTTGGTTGGTAATTGATGTGTTATATGCTTAACTGTTTGTTTAAGATGCCATGTTTGCCTAAATGTAGACATAGAGTATGATGAATGTGTAGATATATGCATGATGTTAGGGCATGGCCCCCTTGATTGTTCTATGCTATGTGTGACATGTGGACTTGCTGGTTGTGGTTCATTGATGTGATTGGGAGGTGGTTTTGGATGTTTTTATCATTCCTGATGTGCGGCGTCATTGATTACAGGCATATTGTAGTAATGCCTCGACCATCAATCAGACTCCATGGAAATAAGGTCGAGGAGACAACCAGGGTTAGGACCTTCTACCCACCCCACCAAATTGGCAACAATTATTTGCCAAATGGATGCTAGATTTCATCGAAAAGAGGAAGAGCTTCGACAGTTAATACAACATGCCCTTTCTCGGGGCATTGATTTACTGGTTCCACAAGTTGTAGCACCAGTGCCAACCCAATTTGGTATGGAAAATAGGTAGGAACCTTTGTATGAGAGGTTTAGAAAGTAGCATACTCCCACCTTTGAGGGTGGTCCAGACCCATTGCGGGCAGAGCAGTGGATGAACAATATTTCTTCCATCCCGGATTTCATGAGGGTGGAAGGGAATGAGAGAGTAGCCTGCGCTAGCTACATGTTGAGAGAAGATGGCTGCATCTGGTGGGATGTTGTGTCTTATAGAAGGAATGTGGCAGTCATGACTTGGGAAAAATTTAGAAATATATTTAATGAGAAGTATTACAGTTTTACAGTCCAAGCTGCAAAGGTTGATGAGTTTACTGACTTGATTCAGAATCGGATGACTTTTACCGAGTATGCCATGAAGTTTGACCAGTTATCGAAGTTCGCGCCGGATTTGGTGCCAACTGACATGGCACAGATGGATTGATTTGTGTGGGGACAGAACATTATGATTTCCCATGACGTTAAGATAACCTTGGATCCGGGAACTACCACTTGTTCACAGGTAGTGGAGAAGGCCCTTATAGCTGAGGGGGCCAAGGATCAGATTTTACGAGAGGGCACCGCTAGGCGCGATGCTTGGAGGATGGTGCCTCCTTTAACTAGATCTAGCTGGGGTAGTGGCCCCAATGAGTAGAAGAGAAAGGCCTCAGATTCTTTTGTTCCTCCAGGTTCAAATAGGAGGGCACGTGGTGCTTTCAGTGGCTGTCGGGGTGGGGGAGACAACTGGAGGAGTTTCCCAGTGTTTCCTCAATGTAGACGACAACATCAGGAAGAGTGCAGGACTAGGGCCTGCTTTACTTATGGGAGCATTAGCCACCTGTGGAAGGATTGCCCACAAGCCAAGAAAGAAGAACCGAAACAGAGCGACAACCTCAGTCCTGCCAAATTTTTTACCTTGACCCAGACTGAGGCTGAGGCTAGACCCTTGGTCGTGACAGGTCAGATTTCTCGTGCTGGTTCTTCTTTTACTGCATTGATTGACTCAGGGGCTACTCATTCATTTGTATCTGCTAGAGTGATTGATCAGCTGTGTAGACCTAGTGATTTGTATGCTAGGGATTTCAAATTTTAATGCCAACTGGGGAACTGGTAGTCCTAGGAGATGGGTTAGAGCATTGCCAGTAGAGATAGCATTGCAACCTCTATGGATTTGATGAATAGGGTCTTCAGATATTAGTTGGATAAGTTTGTGATCATATTCATCGATGACATACTTGTGTACTCTCAGTCAGAGACAGAGCATGAACACCATCTCTGCCAGGTATTACAACGATTGAGAGATCTTAGGTGTTGTACCCTGATTTTAGCACGAGTTCATTCACTCAACTCAAAGAAATAACCAAGGAGAATGATATCTGCTTATTATCCATGTGGACAACTTGAGATTCATAGTGGTCATATGTGGTGTAAGGAGTCCTGAGTTTATCCCAAACTAAGGATGCAATAGCTGTGAAGCACGAGCTTGGAGGAGATATCCAGCTCATGATAATTCTAGTATATTGCATACCTGCCGTTCCCCAGAGACTCGGGATCCCTTTATATGTTTATTTATGACCAGGCTGTCATATTTATTATCCTAGATAGCGGGAACCTATTCATTCTATTATCAAATTATACCCCAATATAAATGGGAATTGTTTGTATCAAATGTAATCATTATGTAAATGCGTGATTGACTCACGCGGTTACCCAAACCTGTCCATGGAATTCCCTTATAAATACTGGGAATATTGGATTGGAAAGGTCACCGTTATTCTGTAATACCAAAACTTTGCCAAAATAGATAGAGAAATAGCAATAATATTAACTCGTGGACTAGGTGGATTTTAACAACTGAACCACGTAAAAGTTCTGTGTTCTTGAGTGAATTCCTATTCTTTTTTATTATTGTTTACTATTAAGCACTAATCTACCTTATTATTTCTTAATACACTATTGGCGAAAAACTGGGTCAACAGTATGGTGCTTTCATTGAGAGTAAATCAGTGCTTCATCAAAATTCCAGTCGATTCTCATCATAGTGCTTACTCGCTCAATGCACGATAAAGAGATTGAATAACCTGGTGGGCGGGAGCCCCATCATACCGCTGTTTTGAACGAGTGTGGCCCTGAGATCCAGCAATGTCCAAGGAAACAATCGTTGGGTCATGGCGACATTGGGAGTTCGGCGTCATTGCCACTGAATCCAAATCCAGACTACCTAACTGTCGTCGAATTTGAAAACATGCAATTGAGAAGCCATCTTGCTAAGGAAAACAGGCAGATTGAGGAGGTTTTGGCTCGGTTACCCTCTCTTGCAACCGATGTTAATGTCGAAAAGAGGCAAAGTGGGTGTCACAAGTCCCACAAGAATAATCGATCCAAACCAAGTCAATCAGTCAGAACTGCCACCCCAAGTTTTGTACCTACAGGGCGAGATCGCCAGAATGCTCAACCCAATGCCCCTCATAGGGGTCATCAGCATGTCAGTCGGTCTGTTAGAACCGCAACCCAAAGTTCAGTGCCTCCTTCACAAGTCCCTAGAAATGTCCATGGAAATCCACGAGGAGGGGCTGGGACAGGCTCACAAAGACAAAATGTTCCAAGAAGTCCTTCTACGTCGCGATAGAATCATCAGGTGCAGAGAGCTAAAGACAATGGAGTAGAACGTAGGTGGGCTAATTTAGTCCGCCCTGATGGAACAAGGATTGCCTCACCAATAAGGCATACCCAATAACCTATAAGACATCCGACGCCACCTCATCCTACACGGGACATTCCAGCTTATGGAGACAGTAAGAAAAATCCTCCCCATCTGCCAATACTTACATCCCACGGACACGTGTTGAAAATCCAAATCCTTGGCCCCAACCACGAGCTGTAAGCTTCGCAAATGGTAGTTACTAGACCAAAAGTCGTCGTAGTGGTAGGCCCGAGGGCGACCTAAGAAATCAGTTGAGTTTAGCACAGAGCCTTCAGTACGATCCACATCCCGATTTGATCGATCGTCTGAATTCCCAGAGGAGGAATCCAGCTCGGAATGAAGATGTTGGTTATACTCGACCAGAGGGAGGTCCGTCAATAGTACGCGATAATAGGAATAGTGCCCCACAAAACCAACCTTGAGATTGGAGGGACAATAACCCATCAAACACATACGATAGGATGGGAGCTGTTGAACAGCCCCCGCGTAAGCTAAGGACCAGAGATCAAACCCTGGAGACACTAGCTCTGATGGAAGAGCAATTGAAGAGGCTTTCATCTATAAAAGACAAAGACGATTGCGACACAGAGGACGAGCTCAAGCCTTTCGCTCCAAATATTGCAGTGACCACATATGAGGTAGGCTTTAGAATGCCACACTTGTCAAAATTTCATGGAGATGGAGATCCGTTAGACCACCTCGGAATGTTTAACACCATGATGATGGCCCACAATGTCGGACTCAACCTAAGGTGTATTTTATTCCCTGCAACTCTGGTCGGGCCAACCAAACAGTGGTTTAAGCAATATGAGAGGCATTCCATAAGCTCGTGGAAGAAGTTTTCTTATGAGTACAAAAAAGCATTCTGAGGTTCATAGGCAGCTCAGGTTGATACCGATTTATTGACCAACGTAAAGCAGCAACCTTGTGAGACGTTGAAGGCTTATCTAAGCAGGTTTTCCAATGTCGTTGCACTAGCTAGGGATGCTGATGACAGCTCCAAGCTCATGGCAATGAGGACGGGAATCCTTGTTTGGGGAGACCTGTTGCAAGAACTATAGAGAAAAACAGTTAAGAGTGGGGATGAATTCTTGGCCCGAGCTCAAGAGTGGATTAACCTAGAGGAGGCGCGAGCTTCCATCGCGGGAACTAACTAGACCCCTCTCCAGTCTGTTGGAGCAGTAACGGACGTTGCAGCTACGACTCAAACTGCTACCAAGAATAACCAAGGGGAGAATAACAAGAGGAAGGGAAATGGCGAGGACGACCAAAGTGGGACAAAGAAAAATAAGTCTTGGGAGAAATTCAAACCTGTTTACGCTACTTACACCGACCTAACAGACACTAGGGAGCATCTTCTTGGCAAATTCTACTCGCCTTCCATGGAAGAAGATAGAGCCATTGAAGAACCAGAAGGCAAAGAGAGATTCTTCAAAGTTCTTTTCGATTTTATAATGACATCGGGCATAACATTGATGACTGTCGACAGCTGAAGGACGAGATTGAAACTCTCATTAGAGCAGGACCTTTGGCTCAGTATGCCCGAAATCGGGTGGTCCCTAATCAGTCCGCTGGACAAAACCCTCCATTAGTCCCCAAAGCTCCAGTAAGTCTAACTGGAGCTCAAGAAAATCAAGTCAACCCTCCTCCGATAGTAGGGGGAGATATAACTACCATTTTAGGAGGACCTCATTTGGCAGGTATGAGCAGCAGGACCAGAAGAGGTACATTAACGAATTGAAGTCCCATAACGGAGTGGAGTTTTTCCTGGAGCAGCAGATATAGAAACAAAAATGATTGGAAAAGCAACCAATCATTTTCGTAGAAGAGGATGCTAGCCACGTCCAATTCCCATAGGATGATCCCTTGGTCATAACCATTCAGCTCGCCCACCGAAGGTTCGGAGGATAGTGGTAGATAACAAAAGTTTTGTGAATCTACATTTCAGGTCCACCTTGGAGAAAATGGGGTTATCTGTAACAGATTTGAAGGCAACCTCAATGACTCTGTACAGGTTTTTTGGTGAAGGGTCGGCAGCCATCGCGACGATCAGATTGGTAGTGACATTGGGAGAAGACTTGCAAACTATTTCCAACTTACTTGAGTTCATGGTAATCGATTGTCTAGCTGCATACAATGTGATTTTGGGTCGACCTGCGTTGATGATGTTTGAAGCCATAACCTCTATCCACCACCTAGCAATAAAGTTCCCCTCAGCTCCAAGAATATGCACCGTCCGAGGTGTTCAGCTCGCTGTCAGAGAATGCTATAGCATTTCTATGAAGGTAAAATCACAACTCAGGCAGCAAGCTATGAACATAAATGACAGAGGTGATGAGTCCTAGGAAGTAGAAGTTACTTGTGGGACGGAAGAACCTAAACAAAAAGATGATAGTGAAGTCGCCCAATGCGATTGCATTAACCTACGAGTGTGTGAAGATAGGTCAGAACTCCAATCCATAGAGGAGCTCGAGGAAGTAAACATTGACCCTAAAGAAGCTTCAAGAGTCGTAAAGGTTAGGATGAATCTTGGTGATAAAATGAAAAAGGAGCTGGTCAATTTCTTATAGGAGAATGAGGACATTTTCGCCTAGTCACATGAAGATATGGTGGGAATAAGTCCGAGTGTAATCATGCACACCTTAAATTTGGACAAGAACGTGCCTACAAAATCCCAAAAATGGAGACGCTTGGGAACGGTCCAAGCTGAAGCTCTTGAGGAAGAAGTAGCTCGACTATTAAAGTGCAGGTTTATTCACGAGGCAAGACACCCGATCTGGGTCACCAATCCTATGCTGGTCCCAAAGCCTAATGGGAAATGGAGGACTTGTATCGACTTCTCTGATTTAAATAAAGCTTGTCCCAAGGATTTTTTCCCACTGCCAAGGATTGATCAGTTGGTAGATGCCACGACAGGTCACGAGCTCATGTCTTTCATGGATGCGTATTCTGGATATAGCCAGATCACGATGAATCCTGCAGACTAGGAACATACTAGCTCATGACCCCAAATAACATATATTGTTATAAAGTTATGCCCCCTGGGCTGAAGAATGCCGGAGCAACATATCAGCGCTTGGTCAACAAGATGTTCGCTAATCAGATCGGGAGAAGCATGGAAGTGTATGTCGATGACATCCTTGTCAAATCAAAGACTGTCAATAACCATGTGTCCAATCTAAAAGAATGTTTTGGAATATTGAGGAGGTATGACATGAAGTTGAATCCTCAGAAGTGCACTTTCAGAGTGGCATCTGGAAAATTTCTAGGGTTCATAGTCAACTCGAGGGGGATAGAGACGAATCCTGAGAAAGTCAGATCATTGTTAGAAATTCCCTCGCCGAGGTTGCATAGAGAAGTTCAAAGCCTGACTCGAAGGGTAGCAGATTTGAATCGTTTCATTTCAAAATCTACTTACAAGTGCCTGCCATTCAACAACTTGCTCAGAGGAAACAAAAAATTTGAGTGGACTAAGGAGTGCGAGCAGACATTCCTTGACCTAAAACTGCACATGGCTGAGCCCCTAGTGTTATCTAAGCCTATATCTTTAGAACCTCTTTTCCTTTATCTGGCCATGATAGAAAATGAAGTCAATGCTGTGTTATTTTGAGAAAAAGACTGTGCTAAAAAACTAGTATATTATATAAGCAAGAGACTTCTCGGAGCTGAGTCACAATACCCACTAATAAAGAAACTAGCATTCTGTCTGATATTGGCTTCCAAAAAGCTTCGGCAATATTTCTAGTCCCATTAGATCAACATCATGACTGACCAACCTTTAAGGTAGATTTTGAAAAAACCAGAAATGTCAGGGCATCTTTTAAAGTGGGCTATTGAGCTTAGCCATTTTGAGATATTGTACGTGTCACAGACCACAATCAAAAGTCAAGCCCTTGTTGATTTTATGGCTGAATGCACCATATTTCAAGAGCTCTTGAAGGAGCCGATGCAAGAGTTATGGAAAATCTTCATTGATGGACCATTAAACAAAAATGGATCGGGAGTTGGGATCATCTTAATCTCACCAGAAGGGCATCGATTTCATAAAACTCTGAGATTCAGATTCGAAGCATCCAACAACAAAGCCAAATATGAGGCCTTACTAACTGGGCTGAGAGTGGCAAGCAAGCTCAAGGAGAAAGCCGTCCAATGCTATAGTGATTCTCTGCTCGTGGTCAATCAGGTATTGGGAGAATATCAAGCTTGGGGTACCAAGATGGCGGCCTATCTAGCTAAGGTGAAGGAAGAACTTTCTGAATTTGGGTACAATTCTATTGAACAGATACCCCACGAGCAGAATTCTAATGCGGACGCTTTGGCCCGGCTTGCCACCACAAAAGAAGTTGAGACATTGAATGTAGTGCTAGTGGAGTTCATGAAGAGTCCGAGTGTGACAGAAGAAATGATGGAGGTCAAAATGATTGACACAAGGATGACTCCCATAAAGGAATGCCTCACAATAGGAAAGCTACCTGACGACAAGAAAGACGCAAGAAAAATACTTTATCAAGCTCCACGGTACGTAATAGTGGATGGAACCTTGTATCGATGCGGTCATTCATTGCCTCTCCTACGATGCGTTCTGCCTGAGGAAGCCAAGTCCATTTTATGAAAAATACACGAAAGCTTCTATGGAGATCATGCTGGGGGGCAAAAGCTAGCACTAAAGATATTGAGGTAAGGCTATTTTTGGCCCACTTTAACGAAAGACTCAATCTCGTATGTTCAGAAGTGCGATAAATGTCAGCATTTCTCTACAATTGCCCGATCTGCTACGGTCGAGCTAACAATGATTTCATTGCCATGGCCAGTTGTAGTGTGGGGAATCAACCTAATAGGCTCCCTACCTATGGGAAATAGGGGAGTTCATTACGCGGTGGTGGCGATTGAATATTTCACGAAGTGGGTAGAAGCCGAGCCTCTGACAACCATCACTTCAAAAAGAGTCTTGGACTTCATGGTGAAGAGTATTTTATGTCGGTTTGGGCTTCCTAAAAGGATTATGTCAGAAAACGGGACACAGTTCGACAATGATCTCTTCACTTACTTCTGTGAAGAATATGGTATCACTAAGAGCTTCTCCTCAGTAGCATATCTGCAGGCCAATGGGCAGGTCGAGGCTGTAAACAAAACCCCTAAGGAAAGCTTGAAGAAGAGGTTAGATAAAGTCAAAGGATTATGGCCCGAGCAACTCCCGCAAGTACTTTGGACCTACCGAACTTCTCACAAAACCTCGACGGGGAAAACTCCTTTTTCCCTGACTTTCGGAAGCAAGGCCATGCTTCCAATCGAAGCAATGGTAACTACTCACAGGCAAAGAACGTTTGATCAAGAATAGAATAATGGATTATTTAATGCATCCCTCCAACTAATCGAAGAAAACTGAGAGGAATCACAACTACAGCTTGCCCATTATCAACAAAAGATCACTCGCAATTTCAATTCAATAGTCAAAATTCGTAGACTGGGGTTAGGCAACCTAGTTCTCCGAAGGGTCTTTTTGGGAAACAAAGATCCCAAGGATGGTGTATTAGGCCCGAACTGGGAGGGACCATATTAGGTCGTTGAAGTTTTATGTGAAGGAACTTTCAAGATAGCTCAGGTGAATGGGGAAGTAGTTCCCTGGATCTGCAATGCCCTACATTTGAAAAAGTATTATCAGTGGTACCACCATCAATGTAAGGCTTATTTATAAAAGCCATTTGATTAAATAATAGATGGATTATTAAATAACTTTTTATTTTAAATGTGATATTAGCTCATATTAAATAACAGATGGATTATTAAATAACTTTTTATTTTAAATGTGGTTGCTTGGGGGGCACATAACCCGAGGTTGGCAAAATTAAGCCTACTCGATAAAAAGACAAAGAAGCTTGGAAAAATTGATTATTCGATGACTTTTAATAAAAAAAATTAGAAGCTTGGAAAATTTGATTATTCAACGGCTTTTTAAAGCTCAAGTTTTCAATAAACCTAGCACGAACTAAGTTTAAGTCATTTAAAACCCTAGACGTAACCAGGTCTGAAACATAGACGCTTTGAAAAATTGAGTATTCAATGGCTTTTTAAAGCTCAAGTGTTCAATAAACCTAGCGCGAACTAAGTTTAAATCATTTAAAACCCTTGAAATAACTAGGTAATAAAACATGAAAATTTGGGAAAATTGATTATTCAAGGGCTTTTTAAAGCTCGAGTTTTCAATGAACCTAAATCCAACTAAGTTTAAATCATTAAAAAACTTGGATATAACCAGGTTCGAGGCCTAATTCTTAACAAGTATGATGCAAATAATCAAACAAAAACTTGGATATAACCATGCTCGATTAAATCTATCCCAATCTAAAAATCAATTCCTAAAATCTCGAATGTACAAGCCTAAGCAATCATAAGCATGAGAGATAATAAAAGAAATATAAAGGGATCAAAAGTCAAATATATATTAAAACAGGACAAATCTCAAATTGAGATTGAAGGCAATTGTTTAATATCCAAGAAACTGATAAACAATTACAAAGAAAAACAAATACAAAGGAGATATCATTGGGCTCCATCAGCTCGCCCTGAAGATGTGACCTCCTCGCCATCTCCCTCCGCCATTCTGGATGCATCACTAGTCTCTGACGGTTCTTGCAAGAGCCGAGCCTTGAATTTTGCAAGGTACGGATCCCACAACCCATGTTCCATGAAAGAGAAGCTCCCATCTGGGTTGAAGACCCAGCAATGGTACAACATCTCCTCCATGGCCGATGATGACGCCACCTTTTCTTCTTTGGCTGCGACTTCGACCTCGAGCAGTTTTGCTTTGACCTCATCAATCTCGGCCTGAAGTTTTGCAGTTTGAGCTTGGGAGGCAGACAGTGTAGTCTTTACAGCCTGCTCGTTTTCTTGGAACGAGGCGAGAGTAGCTTTGGCATCATCCTCATTCTTCTAAGCAGCTATCAAGGCAGCATTGGCGGCCTACTCACCTTCTTGACCAGCAGTGATGGCGGTTTTGGCAGCGTTTAGCTCGACTTGGAACTCCTCATTTTTGGCCCTAGCACGAGCTATACTGCGGTATTGAGCCATGGTAGACTACAAAATTACAAAACAAGTCAGAGATATACACCTAGTAACAGTAAAAAAAAATCACCAAGTAAGGAAAGAGAACTCACAGTGAGGTTCATCCCCATGGCAGATTCCATAACATTCTCCGGGCTGTGTTCCTCGATGGTCCTAAGGTCCCTCATGCTGGCTTTGTAGGCGTGCCCCACCATATGGCTTGCAGTCTCGTAGATGATACCCCGAAAGGCTTCAAGGATCTATTCCAGGTCCTGAGGATCTACTGGTATCCGAACGATGGAGGCCTCGGCTTGAATGACTTGGGGAGGAGGAGGCATGAATCGAGGTGGGGGAGGAGGAAGTTGCCCAACAACGACATTGGCCACCGGAGCTGGCTCCCGAGTCGATCTTGTATCCTTATTCTTAGCGAGGGACTTTGAAGAGTTCCCCGTTGTAGGGGTGATCTTCTTCACCACCCTGAGGTTCTTCACGATGGGGCCCGTGCACGGTTTTCTTAGCCTGGAAAGTAGTTCAGAGGTCGGGAGCTCCAGGTTGTCCCATCTCTTCGCCTAAAAAGAAAAAGATAAAAAGGAGTTAGTTCACAAAAATAGTTTCAAAAAGCATTTATAATGAAAGAAAGAAAACAAAGATCCTACCCTCCGGGCTGGGGGAGGAGTCTATTATCACCAGCTCGGGTGTTTTGACTGAGATATAAACTAGTGGAGTAGAAGGGGAGTCTATAGTTAATACTTCTTGGATCCTAAGGGGTTCAGGTTCTTCCTCGGGGCTGGCGTCGTCTACATATTGTCTGAATCTAGGGGAAAATGCACCTTGGAGCATAGAAGGCCAAGATCTATGGTTTGTCCCGTATTCTTCAAAAATGGCTGATCTAAAATTTAGGGCTCTGTCAACTATGATTGTGCCCCTATGCTAACTATTGTCATGGCGTACCACTAGGTGGTCTATGCACTGGAGCAGGGTTACACTTAGATTCGGGTTGGAAGGATGACGGTGGACGAGCTGATTCAGATTATGATGAACTAACCGAAAATCAACAACAGTCCTATCTAATTCCTAAAGGGGTATGGGTTACCTTGGCCAGAGGGACTAGCTGCTGCCCCTAATGCAACTCGGTCAAGACCGGGTTCCCGGATAGCCTCAGGAGCCCGCCTTTTTCGCACGACAGGCACCTCGTCCTCTCCCTCCTAATCGTCCTCAATGGCTGGCAAGGCCTCTTGAGAGGAGGGGAGCTCGGGGATCACTGGAAGAGGAGCCCGGGTCCTCAAGGCCAGTGTTTGACCTTTGCCAATCAACTGGCAGGCCAGCATAATGATGTCATTAACGACTTGGCAATAGTCCATATCACTGGAGGGAAGTCCGGATAGCTTCTCATACTGACCCTCGAGGGTCACACACTTTTTCGTCCTCGCAATTATGGCTGCACGAGAAACAAATTCAATCCAGACATGTACAAAAAAAAAAAGAAATATCTTAAGGGAACAAAAATTTGCGAGTTGAATTTACAAGGATGGAAGACTTACAAGGTCGGTTGAAGTAATGGTGTTTGCAGTTTCTAAAGTCATTCGACATAAAGAATAAATCTTTATAATCGTTTGGACGGCTGAAGAACTCAATGACGGAGGCGGAGTTAGGAAATTACGTGAGGTAGTAGAATTCGTCACCACATCCCCTCTGGTCGGGGTTGCCTTGAGGCAGAAGAAGTACAATATATCTGCCGGAGTGGGGAGCTCCTAATCGTGTTTTAGGAACAAAGTACTTCAGACCTGCCAAAAGTCTATATGAATTTGGGGCGAGCAGGAATGGAGCTAGCCTCACGTAATTCAAGAAATCTGTGTAGTACTAGTCAAGGGAAGGAAAGCCCCAGCCTTCAGGTGCTCATCACTCCAAGTCGCGTAGTCGTCTTGGAGAGAGGAACAACTCCTTTCCCCTTCGTACGCAAGTCGGACAAGGAGAGTTCCATCTCCGACCTGTATGTTGTGCCTCAACAAAATCTTATTCACTCTCCCTTGAGTCGTGATCTTGGAGATGATACACTCAGCCTCGAAATACGCGTTCGGATCGACCACGAGATCCTTCTCCACCACCGAACCAAAGTGGGGATGGGATATTCGGGGGCAACCTGCTTCCCTTTGTTATTATGATGAGAGGACGAGTTAGAGGTGTTCTTCTTTTGAGGATCCATCAGATCGCCTGATGACAAAGCAACCTAGTTAGTAGGTGACCGAAGATGATCTATAACTATGACGCGATAGTATGAAGAACGATACAAGTTATTTTGGTTATACGGGCTAAAGTTAGCCTCAGCCCCATCGCATTATGCCACACAATGTCCTAGGCTACGCGCCTCGGTTTCTTAACACTCCCCTCATATTTAGGCATCCGTTTGTTAGAAACGGCAGGCCACTACTTTCCTCTGAAAAGCAGTTTTGTGCAAAACCGCTTAAGGAATTGTAACCCTTAAGCTACCTGGTTTTAAACCTAGAAACCTTATGATTTTTTTTATGCCCCAAACAGGTATTTCCTAAACCTATTTGAGATTAGAACTACCCCAGATTGACCAAGAAAATTACCCAGTTTTATGAATACCTTCATATTCTGTTTCACTTATGGAGTTTAAAATCAAATCCTATTCCCTATGAACATTTAGAAATAGCCTACCAGTAACTACAATAAGTGTTGTGGATGAACATGGTTAAAAATAAAAATTCCATTGGATAAAAAAAAGGAAAAAAATATTCAAACCAAGAGATACTTACAGGAAAGTACGTTTATAGATTGGAGGGAGTAGACTCGGCAACGAGAAGCTCCGGGAAAGCTTTTGAATGTTTGGGCACGATGAACAGTTTTGGGGATTCTGGGAAAAAAGGGAAGTTTGGAAGTTCAGGAGATTTTTAAATGCAAAGGTGGTAAAGTTTAAAATTTGGCCATCCTATTTATACATAAATTGTGGAAATTAATCTGGGCCACCCAATTGGGTTAGTTCAAGATCCCAGGGCCAAGATTAAATAGACCAAACAACGACAAAAAGTTGACAAGAAAATTATTGCAGTCCTCGAAAACCAAACAGATGCCAATTGTGGTACATCACATGTCCAATACTCGAGTAGTAGGCAGGCGTGGTTTTATGTAACAGAAGTCTAAAAGCCCCAACTTTGTAGGTCAGAAAGTGAGGACATCATACACGAGCACGAGCTTGGGGAGCAAATGTTGTACCTTGATTTTAGCATGAGTTCATTCATTCAACTCGGAGAAATAGCCAAGGAGAATGATATCTGCTTATTATCCACATGGACCACTCGAGATTCATAGTGGTCATACGTGGTGTAAGGCATCCTGAGTTTATCCTGAATTTAGGATGCAATGGCTGTGAAGCACGAGCTCAGAGGAGATATCGAGCTTGTGGAAATTCTAGTATATTGCATACCCGCGGATCCCTAGAGACTCGGGATCCCCTTATACTTTGATGTATGACCAAGCTGTCACATTTATTATCCGAGATAGCGGGAACCTATTTATTCTATTATCAAATCATACCCCAATATAAATGGAAATTATTTGTATTAAATGTAATCATTATGTAAATGTGTGATTGACTCACGTGGTTACCCAAACCTGTCAATGGAATTCCCTTATAAATACTGGGAATATTGGACAGGAAAGGTCACCATTATTCTATAATACCAAAACTCTGCCAAAATAGATAGAGAAACAACAATAATATTGACTCGTGGACTAGGTGGATTTTAACCACTGAACCACGTAAAATTTATGTGTTCTTGAGTGAATTCCTATTATTTTTTTATTATGGTTTACTATTAAGCACTAATCTACCTTATTATTACTTAATACACTGTTGGCGAAAAACTGCGTCAACAATATCTTATATGCTAACTTCAGCAAGTGTGAGTTTAGGTTACCCCAAGTAACATTTATGGCCCATATTAATAGTAAGGAGGGGATTCTGGTGGACCGAAGTAAGATTTAGGCAGTGAGAGATTGGCCCAGGTTGAGTAGTGTACCAGAGGTTAGGAGCTTTATGGGATTGGCAGGGTACTATCGACGGTTCGTTGAGGGATTCTCCAGAATAGCCACACCGTTGACCGAAGTGACACGTAAGAAGACTATGTATGTGTGGACAGATATGTGTGAGAATAGTTTTAAGGAGTTGAATCAATGACTGATCACTGCTCCAGTATTGTAGTCTGATGCGATGCTTCCAGACATGGTTTGGGGTGTGTATTGATGCAAGTTGGAGAGGTGATAGCCTATGCGTCGAGAAAGATGAAGGAGTATGAGCAGAGGTATGCCACACACGATCTGGAATCGGTAGCACTGGTATTTGCACCAAAGGTTTGGAGATATTATCTGTATAGCGAGAAGTGTGAAATATACACCGACCATAAGAGTTTGAAGTACTTCTTTACTCAAAAGGATCCGGATATGTGCCAGAGGCGTTGGTTGGAATTGGTAAAGGATTATGACTGTGATATTCTATACCATTCTGGGAAGGCCAATATGGTGGTTGACTCGTTGAGTCGGAAGGGCCCGGGATAGTTATTCAGTTCGAGGGAGATAGCAGATAGGTTTGCTGAAGAGATGACTAGAGCAAGTATTGAGTTGGTGGTTGGTCAGCTGGCCAACATCACTCTTCATTCCACGCTCCATGAGAGTGTCAAGGAGGCACAGGGGGAGGATCCCCAATTGAGGGATCCCACTGAGGGCGTCTTAGCCTGAGCTACTAAGGACGTTTTTATCTCGGAGATGGGTTTGTTGAGGTACAAAGGTCAGATTTGCATTCTGATGGTTAGAGTGGGTATAGAGTTGGTGGTTGGTCAGTTAGTCAACATCACTCTTCAGTCTACGCTCCTTGAGAGGATCAAGGAGGCACAGGGGGAGGATCCCTAGTTAAGAGAGCAGAAAGAGAGTGTCTTAGCCAGGGCGGCTAAAGACTTCTCTATTTCAGAGATGGGACTACTGACGTACCAAGGATAGATTTGCATTCCGATGGATTCTGGTATCCAGTGAGAGATCTTGGATGAGTCTCATACCACTCCCTATTCTTTACATCTGGGTACGATGAAGATGTACCAAGATTTGTGAACCTTGTATTGGTGGTCGGGAATGAAGGGTTATGTTGTGGAATATGTGGTCAAGTGATTGACTTGTATGCAGGTAAAGGATGAGCATCAAAGGCCAGTAGAGTTACTGTAACCTTTAGGAATTCTAGAGTGGAAGTGGGAGGATATCACCATTGACTTTGTGGTTGGGTTACCAAAGACTATGGGACTATATGATTCAATGTGGGTGATTGTGGATAGGTACACCAAATCAGCCTAATTTTTGCTTGTTTGGACAACTTATACAGTGGAGCAATATGCTAAATTGTATGTGAAGGAAATTGAATGACTACATGGGGCTTTGAGGTCCATAGTATCCGACAGGGACCCCACCTTCACCTCCAAGATTTGGGAGAGCCTGCAGAAGACTATGGGTACACAGTTGTGGTTTAGTACCTCCTAACATCCTCAAATGGATGAACAGTCTAAGAGGATGATTCAAATACTGGAGGATATGTTGCGAGACTGCGTACTAGATTTTGGGGGATCTTGGAGTAAGTATCTCCTTTTGATTGATTTTTCCTACAATAACAGTTATCAGGTGACTATCGGAGTGCCTCCGTATGAGATGTTATATGGGAGGAAGTGCAGATCACCCATCCATTGGGATGAGACGTATGAGAGGAGGTATTTAGGTCCTGAAGTAGTTCAGAGGACCAATGAGGTGATAGAGAAGATCAAAGCACAAATGCTCGCCTCCGAGTGTCAGCAGAAGAGTCACTCAAACTTGAGATGCAGGAGCGTAGAGTTTCAGGTCGGGGACCATGTGTTTCTCGGAGTTTCTCTCTTGAGAGGGGTGAAACGGTTTGGAGTAAGGGGCAAACTGAGCCCTAGTTTTGTTGGCCCCTTTGAGATTCTGGAACGGGTTGGAGAGGTAGCCTAAAGATTGATGATGCCTCCAGCTTTATCAGGGGTTCACAATGTGTTTCATGTATCCATGCTATGGAATTATGTATCGAATTCTACACACATGTTGAGTTATGAGAATTTGGAGCTGGATCAAGAAATCTTATGAGGAGAAACCGATTCCGATTGTAGACCGAAAGCATAAAGTCTTGCGGAACAGATTATCGCCATAGTGAAAGGGATGTGGAGGAACAACAAAGTGGAGGAAGTGACTTGGAAACTTGAGATAGATATGCGGGATCGGTATCCTACGTTATTCAGGTAGATTTCAAGGACAAAATTTCGGTAAGAAGGGGATAGTTGTAGCACCCCAAATTTGCAAATAGAGCTTAGGGCCTAGATTAGCGTGTCAGGAGGGCAATGACTGATTTAATTATGCTAATATGTGAATTAAATGATTATATGATTAGAAATGCATGTTTAGGTGAATTTAATATGTTGGGGTTTTATGCCCTAATTAAAACCTAATTTCTTTGTAATCTCATTTTACTATCACTAAAGAATAGAAATCATTTTTTGACTTGGTCAATCACTTTGCTCACATGTTTTATTTTCATGATTATTTGTTTAATATGAACTTCTATTAAATCCTGAGCATATAGCTAATCTTATTTATAGTGACGTAATAACAGTGGAATATAAATATGATTATATGTTCAAAATAAGTTAGTCCTAAGATTAGTCAGTGCATGGGATTTACACTAACTCGCCAATCTACGATATGATCTACTTACACGTCATAGTGTTATGTTCTTTCCAGAACATTAGCAAAGTAGATATGATTTGTATTTGTTACATTGGACTAGACCGATATTGACAGTTGATAGGATAAGTAAACATACCATTATTATATATTCTAGTCATATCATATAGTTGACCATAGGTCAATTCAATCTCAATTCTAAGTGGTTAGTATTCTAACTGATTGTATTATTTGGGTTCTTTAACTTGTTCGTTATTAACTTACCCTACGGACTAGCCCATATTTACATCTTGGGAACTCGGTAATATAATTGAGTGCAAGTGTTAATCATAGATATGAACATATATAGCTTCTAATGAAGTAGTTAAATGATGGTTTCCTTTTAGTTTGGTTCAAGGTGCTAAATGATAGAGATCTCATTTCATTATTGAATATTATTTTACTGAAATATTATTTACAAGGAACTAAGTGTTTTAAGGATAAAATACAATGAGGGGTAAAACGGTATGTTAAGTCCCATCTCATTGTAGACCGTCTATAGAGGATTGAATGACAATTATGGTTGTAAAAATGGATAATTAATAACGAATCTATATTGCTTATAGAGCATTCTATGAATTCAAGAGTGCGATTCCGAGTCTTTAGTGGAGTCATGAGGAATTAATAAGTTAGTAAATTTATTTGTTAGATTTATGATAACTTATTGGAGCTTGATTTCATACGCCCATGGTCCTCGTTGTACCTTGGATAAAATCATCTAGATAGTGTGAATTAATTAATCTAATTATCTATTAGAATTATCAAAGTTGACCAAGGCAATTTTAGATAGTTTCACAGAGTTATACAATTTAGAGAAGAAAAGAGAAATTAGGGCAGATTTATTAATTAAGATAAATTGGTATTTAAATTAATAAATAAGTTTGAATCAATGTTCAAATTATAAATAATTAATTTGATAAAGGATTTGAATAATTATTTAATTAACTAATCAATAGAAAATAATACAGGCCTTGATTTTAAGTCCAACGGGCTTATAATTAAATGGGAAATTTCATAGGCCTAAAGCCCGTGATAATTTTGACCTAGGGCTGTTAATTTGATATTATTTTATTGATTTTTTAATTAAATAAATTTCCTAATTGATTCTATAAAAGGAGTGATAAGAGAGAGTTGAAATAAGCTTTCTGAAACACAAGTTATTGAGAAGATCATAAGATCAATTAGTTTTTAGATTATCTCTATTGCATAAGTCCTTTTCTAAGCCTCAATTTTTATCTTCTATTCTTCTTCTCACTGTATCTGTCTCATGTGTTGAGAATTTTCCACCCTAGTCTAGGTGATTCTAGGATACTTTGCAGGGCTGTGAAGAAAATTGAAGAACGGTTCAGTTTCTTGGTAATACCCTGCAACATAAAGGATACAAGGGTTAGAGAAACTGAAAGAATGATTCAGTCATTCCGTTGCGTATAATGTAAGTATTCTTATCATTATTTCTCTTTGAATTAAATTTTAGAAACATGTTCCAGGTTGTCTCATATTAACTTGTTTAATATTATATCTACATGAAAATAAATAAAGATCATGTATAAGTTTCCCAACAAAATATGCATGTGGGCCTCATTTGGTTATTAGGAGCATATTTGTAATTATAGACTGTTGAGGGCATAATTGTGATATATGTATGTATTGTGATTGATACCACGAGGGTGTGGTGATATATTTGCTATGTGCGATTCGAGACGGTCCTAGGGAGCAGAATAGTTAAATAGTCACAACGAGATCGAATACCCGGCTTGGGACGAACCTAGCGGTATTTTGGGAATACAGTATATGTTCGGAAATTATCAGGTAATAGGTAGTGATTTAGCAATTATTTGGGCATGTCGGGATTAAATGGCGATTTATAGGAACACTCGAGGATTTAGCGGGATGTGGCAATTTAAGGAATTGCCCTTGGTGGCACTATAGGATTAAGATTGACTTATGGGTATTTTGGACTTTTTGGCTAAGGGATAGACTTAAACATTTGGGCAGCAGAAACTCTTGAACCACTTGGAAGAAAAATATAAATTCTCAGCTCTCTCTCTTTCTCACATTCGTCTCTCTCTCCCTCTCTATGGTACTTGGAGATTTTTTATGATACTTGGAGAATTCTAGGCTAAGAATTTGAGGATTTAAAGCTAGGATTTGTTGGGGAAAACAAGCTTGAAGACTTGGTGAACTAGCTCAGGCCAAAACTATCACAGAGGAAAGAATTCTGTATTGAATTCTCTAAGTATTTTGTCGTAATTTTTGGTATGATGGCCTAGGTTCAAGTTTGATTGAATTTAAGTGTTAAGCTTAGGGTGTGATGAGGTTTTGTTGAGTTTTTGGATGTTTGTATCAGTTTTTTTGTTGGCATATGAATCCTAGGCCGAATTCTAGGACTAAGGCTCGAAATTAGTGAGATTCAGGAAAGTTAGCTCGTAAAATGCATGGGGAAATTCTGGGTTTTGGGGCTCGAGCTATGGCCCTGTTCATGAGGCGTCGATGCCCGCTTGAACATAGAGGCCTGGGGGCCTCAAAAAATTTCCCAAGTGCTGCGGCCCGCGTCCTTCAGCAGAGAGGGCTTTTCCCTCTAACTTGAGCACGTCACGACCCTTAAGGGCTGGGTCGTGGCTCCAAAGTGAAATAATGGTAGTTTGATGGTTTTAAGCTCGGGAACCCAAATGTTAAGGCTCGGGAAGGATTTTACTACCCTGTTTAGTAGAATCCAAGGTCCCGGAGGCTAGAATAATATCCAAAGTAATTTATTGGTGTAAGAATTGATGGATGGTTATTATTAATTCGTTGTGACTAGGTTTTCAACGAGGTTCAGATTAGGGGACTGTGCTCAAGATCGCATTGACTAATCAGCTCGGGACACAGGTAAGAAAACTTGTGTAACCTTAGAGTAGGGCACGACCCTATTGTTTATGTTTAATATATGTACAATATCGGTGAATGATATATGTTTGTGAATGAACGGCTAGGGCCGGGAATGACATGAAGTCGGGTACAGCAAGGGGCCGAGGTGGCATTAAGCACGCTGAGTGCAGGCTGCCTGGGCAAGACCCTCCTAGGGTGCTGAATCCACCTGCTCAGTGAAGACATCGAACCCAGGGCCTGGAAAAGTGTATGGGACAGCATAGGCCGTTATGTGTTTAGCTCATTTGTTGTTTTGTTGTATACTGTGGATTGTTATGTTTTATGTTATATGTTGAGTTTTCTTGTTGGGCTTCGACTCATGGGTGCTCTATGGTGTAGGTAAAGGCAAAGGCAAGGTCGACCAACCATGAGTATGGAGAGCGTGGAGCGACAGGTACATGTTTGACCTACCTGGCTGCCATGACCAGGGTTATTTTGTGGAATGTACTATAATGAACTTCTTTGTCTCTTAGGTCGACCGTAATTATATTTTTGAGTTGTAATATATTTTCTAAACAGTATTTTTGGATCCCAACTGTATAATTTTTTATGATTTCAATGAATATTCAAAATTTTCTAATTAATGTCATTAAACTAGTTTTATTTCAATCCAGTCACACTTTTAACATAAAACCTCGATTAGCCAGCTAACGACACATTTTTAACTTGCATAGTAATGACTCTAAGGAAGTAGGGCATTGCAAGTTTTTTTTGCTTAATAGCATTGTACCTTTTATGGTTCAGGCCTCAGACCTGGTTATATCCAGAGTATCCTAGTTGTCTTATAGGTTTTGTTTTTTTCATAGAAATTTCCAACTTAGTTTGTATTCAGAATTACTTTGAAAATCCTTGCATTTAAAAGCCATTGAATAATAAAATTTTCCAAATTATATGTTTCAAATTTTATCTGAATATGCTACTCTTTTAAGAGCTCTTCAGTAATGTGACCCCAAGCGACAAAAACTTATGCATATTCTAGGTCACTTTTACAAAATGAGCACGTGATTCTTTACAAGAATAAAATAAAATATTGGTTCTATGTAAAAATCCAATGTTATTGAGACAGAGTGACTTTTATAAAAAAGCCTTACATGGAACATTAAAGAAAAAAATTAACTATGTCAACTACTATTGATAGTATTTTTTATGGTGCAAGGCATTCCAAGTCTGTGGGACTTTATCTCCATTTAACCGAGCTAGTTTAATGGTCCATTCTTGTAGGATTTCCACGATCTGTATGGTCCTTCCCAGTTCGGTCCTAACACACAATCCTTGGGATCTTTAGTTACCAGAAACACCCTTCGGAGAACTAAATCATTGAGTCTGATTCTGTGATCTTTCACCTTGGAGTTGAAGTTATGAGTGATTCTCTACTGATATTGGGTTAGCTGCAATTGTGATTCTTCTAGTTTTTACTTGATCAGATCCAAGGATACGCTAAGTAGCTCATGGTTCTGATCTTGAACAAAGGTTTATTTTTTCTGTGTGTCATTACTAGCGCCTTAATCAAGAGCACTGCCTTACTTCCAAAAGTCAGAGAGAAAGGAGTGTGTCCTATGGAGGTAAGATATGAGGTTCTATAGGCCCAAAGCACCTGTGGGAGCTGCTCAGGACATATTCCCTTGGCTTCATCTAATCGTTTCTTTAAGCTCGGCCTTAGGGTTTTGTTTACATCCTCGACCTACCCATTTTCCTGTGGGTGTGCTACCAACGAGAAACACTTGGTTATAACGTATTTCTCACAAAAGTTTGTGAAGAGGTCGTTATCAAACTGAGTTCTGCTGTCTGACATGATTTTCTTTGGGAGCCCAAAGCGACATATGATGTTCTTCACAACAAAATCAAGACTCCCTTCGAGGTTATGGTCGCTAGAGGATCGACCTTGACCAACTTTGTGAAGTAGTCGATGGCAACAACTGCATAATGAAATCCTCCTTTTCTTTTAGGTAAAGAACCAATCAAGTTGATTTCCCATACTACGAATGGTCATGGGGATGAGATCATGGTTAGCTTGATAGGTGATGCCTGAGCAATGGTGGCAAAACGTTGGCACTTGTCGTATTTCTGCACATATGAGGTCGAGTTTGTTTTAAGCGTTGGCCAAAAATAGCCCTGTCTCAATATCTTTAGAGCCAAGTTTTGCCCCCCAGCATGGTCTCTTCAAAAGCCTTCGTGTATTTCCTGCAGGATAGTCTGTGCTTCATTGGGCATAACACATCACAAGAGAGGTAGCAAATGCCCTAGTCGATATAGGGTCCCTTAAACCATAACATATCATGGAGCTTCATATAGAAATTTTCTTGCGTCCTTCCGATCTCCTGGTAGTTTACCGGTTGTGAGGTATTCCACTATGGGGGACATCTAGTTCAGTTTTATGTCAATCATTTCGACCTCAAGCGATTCTGACATTACGCTCTGTTGTTCCAAGAACTCCACCGGGACTACATTCAGTGTATCCGCCTCTTTGGTGGTAGCAAGCTAAGCTAAAGCATTTGCGTTAGAATTCTGTTCGAGCGGTACATGTTCAATGGAGCAGAACTCAAATTCAGACAACTCATCTTTAACCTTAGCTAAGTAAGCCACCATTTTAATATCGTGAGCTTCATACTCCCCAAATATTTGATTAACCATGAGCTCGGAATCACTATAACATTGGATCGCCCTTGCTTTTAGTTCTTTTGCCATCCTTATTATTGTCAATAAGGCTTCGTACTTGGCTTCACTGTTGGATGCTTCGAACCCAAACCTGAGAGTTGTATGGAATTGATGCCCCTCAGGTGAGATCATAATTATCCCAGCTCCTAATATATTCTTGTTAGAGGATCAATCAATGAAGATTCTCCACAACTCCTACACTGGTTCTTTCATCAACTCGTCCTGAAAACCTGTGCACTCGGCCATGAAGTCAGCGAGGGCATGACTCTTGATCGATGTGGGTGGCATATACAATATCTTTAACTGGCTGAGTTCGATGGCCCACTTTAGTAGAGGTTTCGATGTTTCAGGCTTTTGCAAGACCAGCCTTAAAGGTTGATCAGTTAAGACGTGGATGGTGTGGGACTAAAAGTACGGTCTAAGCTTCCTTGAAACCAAAATAAGACAGAACGTGAGCTTTTCTATTAAAAGATACCAGGACTTAGCTCACAGAAGTGTTTTACTTACGTAGTACACTGGTTTCTGTGCCCAATTCTCCTCTCGAACTAACAGCACTGACCGCATTTTTTGTCACATCCAGATATAGAAGTAAACATTTTCCTGCTGTTGGTTTTGATAGTATGGGGGGTTCATCTAGGTGAGCTTTCAGGTCGTGAAACACACGTTTGCATTCTTTGGTCCACTCAAACTTTTTGTTTCCTCTAAGAAAGTTGTAAAATAGGAGACACTTGTCATTGAAACGAAGCGGTTTAGGGCCACCACTTTTCCAGTTAAACTCGGTACTTCCTTACACAACCTAGGCGAAGGAATTTCCAATAACAATATGATTTTCTCTGGATTTTCCTCCATCCCCCTTGTGTTGACTATAAACCCCAAAAACTTTCCCGACGAAACTCCAAAAGTTCACTTTTGGGGGTTTTACTTCATGTCGTACCTTCTTATTATGACAAAACACTCTTCTAGGTCGGACACATGGTTACTGGCAGTCTTTGATTTAACGAGCATATCATCGACATAAACCTCCATGTTTTTCCTGATCTGGTTAATGAACATTTTTTTGAATAATCGTTGGTTTGTTGCACCTACATTCTTTAGCCCGAACAACATAACTTTGTAGCATTATATGTTATGCTCAGTCATGAAGTTGGTATGCTCTTTGTCTGCAGGGTTCATTGCAATTTGGTTATATCCAGAATATTTGTCCATGAAAGACATGAGCACATGACCGACTATTGTGTCTACCAACTGATCAATTCTAGGTAATGGGAAATAATCCTTAGGATAGGCCTTGTTGAGATCAGAGAAGTCAATGCAAGTTCTTCACTTCCCATTTGGTTTCGGGACCAGAACGAGGTTAGCAACCCATGTAGGATATTTTGCTTCCCTGATAAATCTGCATTTAAGTAGGCGAGATACTTCTTCTTCTAAAGCTTTGATTCATTCTCTCCCCAAAAGCCTTCATTTTTAGGAGTTAGCGAGGACATTCTTGTCCAAATTCAAAGTATGCATTATTACATTCAGATTAATTCCCACCATATCTTTGTGTGACCAAGCGAAGATGTCCAGGTTCTTTCTCAAGAATTCCACCAGCTCCTTCTTCCTTTCAGCTCCAAGGTTTTTACCAACTTTTACAACTCTTGAAGGTGTCTGTAGGTCGATGTTGACTTCCTCGAGCTCCTCCATAGCTTGGAGCTCAGACCTGTTCGCCCCTAATCGCGGATGAATGTCCTCCTATTGGATGACCTCATTATCTCTTTCTCGAGGTTCTTTCACCCCATGGGTAGCTTCCATTACCCAGGGCTTCTCTTCTCCCTCGACTATGACCATTGCCTGCTGCTTGAGTTGTAATTTTCCTCTCATGGAAATGTTGTAGTAGTCCCTGGCAGCGAGTTGGTCTCCTCTCGCGGTACATGTACCTAAAGTTTATGGAAACTTCATCACCAGGTATCGAATTGAGGTGATGGCCTCAAAAACCATTAGCGCAGGTCGTTGCAAAATTGCATTATACGCAGTTGGACATTCCATTACAAAGAACTCGAGTATGTCAAAAACAGTTCGTGTATCATCTCCTAGCGTAACTACAATTCTGATTGTCCCTAAAGCTATTGTTCCTTCACCTGAGGATCCATACAGTGTCATTGAGGTCACCTTAATATCGGTTATGGACAATCCAATCTTTTCTAGGGTGGACCTGAATAGCACATTTACTGAGCTCCCATTAACAATCAATATCCTTCGCACCCTTCAGTTGGTGAGCTGAACGATTACCACCATTAGGTCATTATGTGGGAATTGAACGTGGCTAGCATCATTTTCTATGAAAAAGATTGGTTATTTTTCCAACCACTATTGTTTTGATAACCGCTTCTCTAGGATAAATTCAGCGTCGTTGTGAGTTTTCAGCTTCTGTATATACCTCTTTTGGTCCCCACTGCTCGTGTCCGCCAAATGGAGTCCTTCGACAATAGTGGTTATATCTTCTCCTACTATTGGAGGATGGTGAACTTGGTTCCCCTGATCTGTCTGAGCTCTCGGTTGACCAATCAGAGTTTCCAGAGCTGGACGAGAATTATGCTCGGTTGATTGATTAGGAACGACTTGGTTTCGGGCATACTAGGCTAATAGTCCAGCCCGAATGAGAGTTTCGATCTTGTCCTTTAATTGTCAATAATCATCAGTGTTATGGTCGATGTCGTCATGATATCGGAAAAATTTAGAGGGAACTCTCTTCACCCTCTGGGTCCCTAATGGCTCTAGTTTCTTCCTCGGAAGGCGATTAGAGTTCGCCAGGAAAATATGTTCCCGTGTATCGGTCAGGTCAGTTTAGGTGGCATAGATGGGCTTGAATTTCTCCTCGGGTTTGTTCTTATTTGGATCATTCTGGTCTGCCTCACCATTCCCTTTCCTCTTATTGTTTCCCACTTGGTTATTCTGGGTAATAGGTTGAGCCATAGCTGCAACATCTATCATCGCTCTAGCGGGCTGAATAAGAACTTGACTGGTTCATGCGATAAAAAATCGTGCCTCCTCCAAATTTATCCATTCCTGTGCCTGGGCCAAGAACTCATCTACATTATTAACTCCTTTTCTCTAGAGTTCCTGCCATAAGTCACCTTCTACTGTGATTCTGTTCCTCATTGCGATGAGCTTGGAGCAATCATCAACATCTCCATCTCGTGCTGTGGCATTGGTGAATATGCTCACATATGCTTTTAGGGACTCACAGAGTTGTTGTTTTGTGTTGGCCAATGAGGTCGCCTCAACGCGGGTTTCCATCAAAGCCCGGAACGCTCTCTTAAACGCGAAACAGAACTTCTTGCACGACGTGATTGAATGTCTTTTGTATTTATTGAACCATTGTATATCGAATCTGGTCATAGTTGCAGGGAACAAAATGCATCTTAGGTCAAACCCAACATTGTGGGTCATCATCAATGTATTGAATGCCCCTAGGTGGTTGGATGGATCTGAGTCTCCATCAAACGCAAGCATTGTCGCATCCTGAATCCAATATGATATGGAGCTGCTGAAATGTTTGGAGTGAAAGGCTCGAGCTCCTCATCACAATCACAATCATCAAGTCCTTTTCCAGATAAAAGTATCTTCATCTGCTTCTCCATCAAGGCCAGTTGCTCGAGGGTTGGATCTTTGGTCTCTAGGTTAGCTGGGGGCTGATCGCTAGCCCCCATCCTATTGTAAGTGTTAGATAGGTTGTTTTCCCTCCAACTTTGAGCATGGTTAGGAGGGACATTCCCATTTTTGCACACGATAGACAGACCTCCCCTATGCTGAGTATAGCTCATATCATCATTGTGAGTTGGATACCTCCTTTGTGAATTCAGATGATCACGTAGATTAGGATGTGGATCGAAATGAGGACTTTGTGCAGAACTCAGATGATTCCTTAGGCTGCTTTCAGACCTGTCTCCACGTTGGCTCCCCATCCTGTAACTTCTGTTAGCGAAACTTACAACCTGCAGCTAAGATCAAGGACTTGGATTATCAGCGCGAGCCCGTGAAACATAGATGTCCTCTGACGGGGGAGGATTCCTCGAACTATTCCCCCAAACTGGAGCATTTCTCTATGGGCATGGTGGTGTTGGATGTCTTACCAGTGATGGCAGGTGCCTTATCGGCGAGGCTATCCTTGTCCCATCAGGTCGTACTAAGTTAGCCTATCTCAGTTCTACCCCGATCTCCCGAGTCCTCTATGCCTGTGTCTCGGATCGTGGTATAGAAGGATTTTTTGGGGCATTTTGTCTCCGTGAATTTGTCTCAGCTCACCCTATTGGGTTGTTCTAAACATTCATTGGAATCTGTTCGGAAGGCACAGAGCTAGGGGTTGTAGTTCTGACCGATCGAAAAACATGGGACGATGGTTCCTGTGATGATTAGAAGGTATAACACTCCACTGATTTCTCTCTAATGGTATAGAGCTCGGAGTTGCGGTTCTGACAGAATGACTGGGATTGGGTTGATTATTCTTGTGGGACCTATGGGACCCACTTTTCCTCTTTCTGACATTGACGGTGGTTGCAAGAGGAGGTAACCGAGCAAGGACCTCCTGGATCTACCTGTTAGCCCGAGTGAGATTGCTCCTTAATTCGACATTCTCCATCTCGATGGCTGGTAGATATCCTGGAATAGGATTTGGTCAGCGGACACTAAACTCCCAGTATCGTCTTGGCCCACATATTGCTTTCTAGGGCGTTGCTGAACATCTGGGCCTTTTTCGGTTGGAACGCCTATATGATGTGCCTCTTGGTCACCAGGTTGCTCCATTTCATTGTCGTGCAATGATTGGGTGACCACCGTGATGAATGTTGAGTGAAATTTATAAGGGATTAAGCACTAATGAACTCTCAACGAAAGCACCAAATCGTTGACACAATTTTTTGCCAAAAATATATTAAGAAATCCAATAACAAAGATATTAGTGCTCTTTTCTAAAATGTAATGAATTATATGAACAACTTCTCAGTTTCACAATTTTACGTGGTTCAATGGTTAAAATCCACCTAGTCTACGAGATAATATTATTAATCTCTTACAATTTCTGCAGAGTTTCTGTATTATAAAAAGCAGTCCCTTTTCCTCTCCATTGTCCCTGATATTTATAGTAAATATTCTAGGATAGGTTCGGGTTACCGCATGCATAAATATGGTAACTAATCAATCAAGATAATTCCTATTTACATAGGGATACGATTGCCTATGGAAATTACTCAAATTATCTCGGGCAATAAATATCTAATACAACCTGGGCATTAATTAGTGTATAAGGAACCTCGAAGTCTTTCGGGATCCTTCACTGTGCATCATGACTAGGTTTCCACGAGCTGAACATCTTCTTATAGTTGGAGATCGAAGAATGACGAACTTTAGTTCGGATCAAGTTTAAAGTATCCAGAAGGCGACCTAACCGTTACATGTCTCGAACTAGGTTACTGTCCTTAGAGGTGATCCAGAGACTATCTGCATGGTGCACGGTCAAGTCTTAACTCGAGCTATTTACATCAAAGTTAGCTAGATGTTCTGCTCGCCTCCTTTCTCCATGAGTTTATCTGCCAGTTGTACCCCTTAGCTGAGTGATTGAGTCCACACTTATTTTGGGGTACAACAAAGTGGCTAACAAGAAGATTAATTGGTTAATATTAATATTAATTAAGTGATAATTAAGAAAGATATTTTAATATCTTATAGGGAAGTGGAGTTTCTTGAAAGTCATGTTATGAGTTGTGAATTTAATAATAGTTGTATCAAGTGTTTATTTAAGGGTAAATACTATTTTCGTTCATGTGATGTGCAAAAGTTACCTACCAGACTATATGTTTTGTTATATGACAATTTAGACCCTACGTTTTGCAAAACAAATCAAAATAGTACCCTTGACCAGATTTTGGTCAAACATTTTTTGAATATGTCCAAAATACCCATACTTTTATAAATTAGCTGATTTTATAATTTGAAATAAAATAATATTAAATTAAAAATTGATATAAAATTTAAAAAATAATTAAAAAATCATATTTAAATTAATTAAAATTTTAAAATAATTATAATAAAAAAATCAAAATTAAACATAAGGACAAACTTAATTTTTAACCATAAAATTACAACATTAATAAAAATAACACTTTCATTTAGAAACCTTAAATCTTTTTTCAAAAAATGAAACCCGAATCTAACTAAAATAATTAAGCCTCTTGCTCTTCTTCTTCTTAGATCCAACTTAGCCTCCACCTCATTCTTCTTCTTCTTCTTTGCCAGAGGTTGGGTGTGTGCGATGGGTGGAGGTCTAAGCCAGAGCTAGTGGAACCATGTTCAAAGGTAGAGCTGTATTGTGAAACCATGTGCAAAGGTAGAGTTCTAATGTGAGGTTGGTTTTGGCGACAGGACGATGAGGCTTCAAATCTGAGTGATGAGATTTGGCCATGGAAGGAGGCAATAGAGTGATGGGCTTCAGATCTTAGTCACAAGGCTGGGTGACAGGAAAAAGCAATGAGTAAATCTGGGTGTGACTGGCAGAGGTGACAGTAGTGCGAGGTCTCAGATTTTACAAGCACATGTATAAGCACACTAACTTTTTTTTTCAACAAAATATATATTATAAATCTTCTCAGTTTGAATATCAGATTTAGTATTCTTGATTAAGATGTATTGCTAAACTCGATGAGTTATCAAATTCGGTCAAGTGTCATTGGAATGATGGTTTGAAGTTGTATTATTGATGATGAATCTATGTTTGAGGAATTAATTCAAGAAGATGAATTTCTCATGTTTGAATCTAGGTTATGAAGTTTGAATAATAATTATTTGGTTTGATTTTAATTTTTGTTTTATTTTTTTATTAAATTTTGATTAATTCGGTTAATGTTATATGTTAAGAATCAAATAATCAAGAATGTTCCTCACGACAATCTCCAATCATGATAGAAGCATCAATCTCATATCAAATCAACAAGAATCCCAAACTCAAGACCCATTCAACCCCAAATCAATCCCTACACTAGAAAACATCTCATCTATAAATGCATTTACTCTCAAATCTCATCTCGTCGAACCTAAGCTTTGGTCATGCTTGCGTATATACATTATGTAATTGATGTGGATCTGATCCTACTCTTGATCTAATCCTGGCTGTGCCGACCTGATGTAACCCCATATTCATCCGAAAGAACCCCAACGCAACCCCAAGTCATGGTTGTAAATGTAATATTCGTCTAAGAATATCATGGTATTTTGGTAAATTGGTTAGTGAATATAGTAATTCTACCTTGAGGGGTATTTTTTGTAATATGATAACCATTACGGTTACTTTTGTAATTGTATGTGTCTATTTGACTATGTTTATGATTGAAATATGTTATGTGAGAAACTGTCGAATTGCGTACATTTATGAGCAACAACAATGATTCCTTCAAGTTGTAAGGGCATTACTTTCACAAAATATGTAATTAAGGGCCTTAGCATAATTTAGGAGTCTTTTGTGACATAAGTTAATTAGCAAAATTGAAAACAATTAGCTTTATGTGAAATTACTAAAAGGACTTGATCCTAGTTATGAAAGAGTTAAAATTGGGGGTAAACTAGTCTTTTTGTTCTAGGGTTAGTATATGTAGATTAAGATGGGACTTTGGGTTAAGCGTATTGTAATATGGCTGCCACTTTCTCAAACAAAGAAAGGAATCTTTCACTCACTCATTCATATCTAGAAGGGTTTGCGAATTAGGAATCAACTTTGAGGTAAAATCCATTTACTCTATAGACTATGAGATATGTTTGTTATTGTTCTTGGCAATTTGAGGTAGAAGTCATTATTTGATTGTTTGAATTGCATATTAGGATGTTTATGATTGTGATTCAATGGTAGGGAATGATTTATAGGTAATGATTAAGTATTTAGGTTATGGTTTATTATTTTCTAGATGTTGAAGATGAAGTTAGGGTTCTTGAACCCTAACCATGCATTTATGATAATTTTGAATGAATGCATGAATTGATGGTAAACTAATGATTAGATATGTTTAGGAATGTTGTTTTTCTATTCTCGAAATAATGTATGTTGAAATCTGGGTTAGATGATGTTTAAGTCTGTGTTTTGGGGGAAATTTGGGTTAAAATAACATTTGCGATTTCCAGGAAAACGTCGAGCACGGCCACGCTCAGGCCATAGCGCAACTGCGCTACTCTACTCATCCAAAATTGGGAATTTTATTTAGCTTTATATTTCAGTTTTGATTTTTATGTCCCTTGTAATGCCCTAACTCCAGGGACCGTTACGGTGTGCCTTGTAAACAGTGCTAAACTCGCTAATCGAGTTATTTGGCCAAAATCGTTTAACTAAGTATGATTAGCAGTTTAGGGATTACAAATTTCAGTTAAGATATAACGTTTCATTAGAACGTTTGATATATACATTGGGATCCCAAAATATAATTTCAAAGTCTACTACAAGAAAATATTTACAACAGGCCCATCTAAGCAGTAAAACAGGGTTAAACCCTAGTTCCTCTTCAAACCTCGGCCGTGGTGGTCGAGCAGCTGCATATGTACACATCATCACCTAAGCTCTCCAACTCAAGGATGGTCCAGCTTTCTTTTGCCTTTACCTGCACCACATAGCACCCGTGAGTCGAAGCCCCGCAAGAAACCTTAATATGCTCATGAACAGTAATAACATGTCATCAAATCGTAAGGCACACGCCTAGCAGATATAGCCCTAATCAAGCAGGCAAACAAATTCACGTAATAATGGGTATCCAGGATAAAGAATCCTGCCCTCCTGAGTGGACGAATATCAAGTCAGTCTCAATAAGATACATGATTTAACACTGGTGGTTCCGGTAACCATGCCGGGCTGATAGCCCTGAATAAAAGAGTGACAGTGGTACAAGTCACTAAAGTGGGTTCCGCTCCCTTTATAAATAAGTGATCCTTTCACCAGTTTAAACAAGATAGGTGCATGATGATTAGTCATCAACATAACCTTCCTCCTGACTCTAGAGTCATAACTATAGAACTCTGTTCCCTAGCTATGTGACAAGCAGTCACCTAGGCCTTAGGCCCTGCCTCTGAATAACTATTGAAAGACTAGACAAGCGCTTATAATTTTCATCGACCTTCAGGTCGGTCCAGCATTAATACCCCATATGAGTCATTCAACACTAATATCGATTAGATCTAATCTTCATTTGGCTCAGCGTTCATGACGCTATGCCATTTCTGACTCTTAGGTCAGTATCCCTGACTAGTAATTACATATACAAGTAAGCAATGCCACCAAACATATATCACATATCCAATGTCTGAATACAAGGCACTTAGCATGCTTACTTAACAAATACTAGCACAATTAGGATCATGCATAAACAAAGAGGCTCAAGCTCTGAACAATATCATACTCAGTATACAAAGCATGACCTAATCAAATGTTTCTCATGCATCACATGCATCATATTTAACCACTTGACATGCCTCAACAATAATCATGCATGCCACATTTAATAATCCAACATGCATCAATAATAACCATGCATGTCACATATACACAGGGTGCAGTTTTCTTACCTCAGGTTCGAGCAAGAACTAGTAAAAGAACGACCCTTGAGAACGATCAATCCTTTGATTCTTTAGCGGTCACCTAGTCATAACCAAATATGGAATCCCATCAATAAAATAAATCATTAAAAGGTTTACAATCTAAAACCTCACTTCCGGGATCCATCCCACAATCTCGGAACTCTTAATCTACCCAAACGGGGTAAAGGAACCAACCCCTAAGCCTTAAAAGTCCTACCGAGCCCTAAAAATAGGTTGCTGGAAAATCCACTAGTGCTGGGGTGCTGCCCCAAAGTCAGAGAGCCCCAAAATCAGCCCTGCCTAGCGCTGGGGCACCAGGAATGGCGTTGGGGCGCCATCAGCAGACCAGAAACTTTTCTGGTCTTCTCCCCTACGATTTCCCTTGAAAAACAAACCTCCAAACCAATCCTAAACATCATCAAAACATAAAATTCAACCCCCAAACTTCATCTACATCACACCCTCATCAAAACCCAAGCAACCAAACTCAAGAACTTCCATTAATCCCCACCACTAACACCTCAAATTCTCAACTGAAAAACCATAAGGACAAATAGAGTATAGCCTATATTCAAGGAAGAATTCTTACCTCAAGCTTCATTTAGATCCCCTTCAATGATTGAACCAAAGTCCTAAGCCCCCACCTTTGATCTCCTAGCTTGTTACCTCAAGTTGGCTCTCAAAAATTGAAAGGAAGAAGGAGGGAAGAACATGTACGGGAGGGAGAGAAAGAGATGAGGATGATGCTCTATTTTTACACTTCCACAACCTTCTAAACTCAAAGGCTGATATATTATCTTAGGGGTGAAAAGACCATTTTGCCCCTAGGTCAAATAAAGGCTTCTAAAGACTCCCAAGGGTAAAATCGTCCTTTCCCACCTATCTCATTAATTATAATTAACACCCTCAAATTCCCGTTATTCTCAATATTCTCAAACACCAATAATTCATATCCCATTACCCTCTAATTCCCGGCAATGTTCTAATCACCAAATTTCCCCGAGACTCACTCCGAGCCCCGAACTTAATCCCGTTATGACTAGACCGAAAACTTGCATTCCATGATTGTCTCATGCCAAATGGCTTGAACCAATCCACATATAATGTGGTATTATTTATAATTCATCCACATGCATGAAAATACACAATCGCGCCCTCAACGGGCCAAAATACCAAAATGCCCTTATAATTAAAAATGAACCCATATGCATGCATTTACCATCATATAATAATATAATTCACATAAACATGCATATAATCATTAAATATCATAATAAATCAATTATGGCCCTCCCGGCCTCCTAATCAAGGTCCTAAACCTTATTGGGAAATTAGGGATTCTGTGTAGAATGGTTTTGGGACTTTTATGAGGACATTTTTGGTATGAATCAATATTAGGAGGGACATGGATGCATTTATAAGAAAGCTTAGTTTGATATTAAAATTACTATTTTAACGTTTTATCTTGTGACTAGGGCTCGGTGAGGGAACTTGAAGAGACTAGAATTATTGTTGCTGCTTGGACCTAAGTGTTATCCAAAAAATTGGCATTGATGACGTGGCAAGTGATCCCTGGACACGTGGCTGACATCTGGAAGAACTCTGCTAGTGTATCGACCAGAAGGTACATTATAAGCAGGAGGCGGCCCAGTCTCACCTACGACCAGTTTGGTCAATGGTTCCGCATGCAATGTAATATTACTATAAAGATCTTTGTAAATTCCGAATTTAACTCACACAATCTCCTGGATATCCGGTTATTCATGAGAGAATATCGGCAACAAAATCATGTAATCCCCCTTGAGCTTATAAATAGAGAAAGATAGCTCAAGGGAGGGACTTTTGGCTTTCGAATTACTGAAAACTAGTGTAATTCTATTTGAATTATTGTATTGTTCTTCAGAGGTTGGTGAAACTCATTGAACCCTTGTTCTTTGATCACTCCTTTGATTCTCATATCAATAACAATCTAAGTGGACGTAGGTCATTACCAGATCCTGGGGCCGAACCACTATAAAATATCGTGTTCTTATTACTTTTTGTCATTCGGTTCTTTTCAACGCATTCATTCACATCAAGCATATTCTGACTCCGTGTCAGTTAACCAAAATCTGGGTCAACATTCTGGTGCTTTCATTGAGAGCTTGATTTATCATTGTTGAGAAAATCAATGGCGAAAACTGCAAGGAAAACTGGACAGGCGGCCGCCGCTGCACCGTCAAACCTGCCACCTCCTCCTCCTCCTGCAAGCGTGGCTGAGGATGATCCACATTTAGATTTTGAGGAGGAAGAAATGGATGATGCGACGCTGAAGAATACTCTGGGAGCGCTGCAAGAAGAGCTGGCTAATCTAAGAGCCAGTCAAGAGACAGCTGCCGAGGTTATGGCACGGCAGCAGCAGGAGATTGAACAGCAGTGCACGGAGTTAAGCGAAAGGCAGGCGGAGATGGACCGCTACCAGAGCGAAGCCATGGCAGCCCTCGAGGTAGCCTTCCAACTGGCTAGGAATCAGGCCGCACCTGTCTCACAGCCTGACCAACCTGTCAATGGGCCACCCCAGAGGGGTCCTAATCCTAGCCTACCAATCCAGCCCTCGAGTCCGCAAAGGCCCGAGCAGCCTCAGGTACCTCATGACGATGTCCCGCTAGACCCTAAGGCACAGCCTCCATCCCAAGCTAGTCGCGGCAATCCCCCTCAGCAGAGGCAGAATAGGACTGAGCATCAGCCTCGCAGTCCTAGACGCCGTAGGGGCGATGAGGCAAACCTACCGAACAGAGGTCAGTATCCTCCTGGCAACAGGAGGAACTCAGAGTTAGGCTCTGCGGTCCGGGGTCCCCCATGGCATGATAATGCACGGGGACACAACGACTAGCGCAGGCCGCCCTCTAACGCTCGGGATGCTTCAGCCAGGGATGGAAATCGAGGGAACAGTCAATCCTACCATAGCCAATCGAGATTCAGAGATGGCCATGGATATAATGAGGCCGACTCAGGCAAGGGAAACGCTGGTAGGAGGAATGAAGAAATGGGTAGAGGCGGCAGCCAGATACCCCAAGATGACCAACCCAATGGACGGGATGCTGGGGGGCAGCCCAGGCAGAATAATGTCTTCAACCGGCTCGGGGGTAGCGAGCAACGGAGAAGAGACGAGGATTTGCGAGACGTACTCAACAATCGCCGCGAGTGACATGGCGAGAACATCCCCCCAGCAACAGAGGCCACGGCGATTCCTGTCGCTGTACAGGCCCAGATAAATGCCCTCAACCAGGCAGTGCAACAGCTGGTCGGGGGAAGGACATCCTATATCGACCACGATAGGAGGAAGGGTACTCCTTTCGTCCAGAGGATAGCTATGGCAGAAACTCCAAGCAAATTCAAAATGCCTACACTTCCAAACTTTGACGGGTACGGAGACCCAGTGTCTCATGTCAATAAGTTTGAAATACAAATGGACATTCAGAAAGTGTCCGAAGATGCTCGGTGCAAGATCTTCCCTGCAACACTTTCTGAGGCCGCGCAGGAGTGGTTTTTTAAGTTCTCTCCTGCAAGCATAGTTTCCTAGGAAATGTTCGTAAGGGAGTTTTACAGACAGTTCTATGCAGGTCGTGTGCATCCGACCGAAGCAAACCAGCTGGTTGAAATTCGCCAGCAGGATGGAGAATCAGTGAAGGACTACATCCATCGCTTTATGAGAGCAACTGGAGCAAAATCAGTGGGGGACGAAGGCAAAATGATGGCCATAACTGCAGGGGTTAGGCATCGCTCCCCCCTCTGGAAAAGCCTCCGAAAGGAAGGAGTTAGAACTACCCAAGAATTCTTGGACCGGGCTGATCGTTACATCAAGCTCGAAGATGCCATTGCCGACGATGGAAAGCCTTTCGGCAAGGATAAGAAGGTTACCGAGCCCGCCAAAGCCGCCAATGGGTCTAAACCTAACGGCAACGGGAACGACAACGGAAATGGCAAGAATGGTGGAAAACGACCGCACAATGAGCCTTCCACCTCCGACAATAAACGAGCCAAGGGTAACCGTTATGAACCTTGGTTAACAAACTACACTGCCCTCGTTGAGTCACGGGGAGAGGTTTATCAGGCGACAAGTTCTAGTGTGCCTTATAAAAAACCTGGCCCCATTCGAAAGGATATTTCGAAGAGAGATATTACCAAGTTCTGTCGTTACCATAACGACTACGGACATGACACCAACGAATGCAACCATCTAAAAGATGAAATTGAGTTCCTTATTAGACAAGGACACTTGAGAAGATACGTACGGGCCTCAGGAAATTCCCAACGAGAAGCTCCGGGTAGCAACGAGCAGGCATCCACGCGCCAACGCTCGCCACCCTTACAGCCTGCCCCTGTGACTGGCACACTCTTAACCATCTGTGGAGGCCCGCACCTCGTGGGAAATAGCGGGAAGGCCAGGGAATGATACGCTTGGGCCCTGCGCCACGACCAGGACATCGAAATGATGACTGTGGAGGACCGCGCGCCAAAAAAGGCTCGATTAGAGGAAGGCGAAATAACCTTCTCCGACAGCGATGCCCAACATGCCCGCTTCCCACATTCCGATTCGTTGGTCATGGATATCCAGATGGCTAACATGATGGTAAAAAGAGTACTGGTTGATACAGGAAGCTCGGTTAATATCCTGTATAAGTCTTCGCTGGAACGCATGAAGTTGTCTGTTAAGGACCTAAAGCCCTGCAACCAAAGGATATACGGCTTCTCTGGAGAGGGACTCGCCCCCGCCGGATTGATCAGACTACCAGTGACGACAGGTACAGCGCCTACTACCAGGACATTACTCGCTACTTTCGTAGTAGTCGATTGTCCTTCGACGTACAATGCCGTCATTGGAAGGCCTGTACTGGTTGATCTACGGGCCGTCATCTCTATGTGGCACTTAGCCATGAAGTTCCCAACGGACGCAGGGGTAGGACGCGTGTTGGGGAACCAGAGGGAAGCCAGGGAGTGCTACAATGCCTCAATCACAAAGGCGAAAAGGGGAACGCCAAAGAGCCCTACCTCTGATAGGTTACAGATGGCAGTTGATACACAAGCCCAATCTGGTGATGAAGTTACCAAATAGGTTGTTGCCCAAAGTGAGGATAGAGACTTAGATCCTTGCTTTGGGGATTTTGAAGAAAACGTTGGACCCGTCGAGGACCTGGAAGAGGTCCAACTCGACAAAAAAGACCCGACCAGAGTTGTAAAGATCGGGAAAAACCTAGAGCCCACTACGAAGCACGCACTGGTGGAATTTTTGCGGAAGAACCAGGAGGTTTTTGCCTGGTCGCACAAAGACATTGCTCGGATAGACCCTGCAGTTATCAGCCATGTCCTAAATATAGACAAGACTTTTCCACCCGTGCAACAAAAGAGAAGGCTGCTCGATAAGGATAGATCGAGAGCCTTAAAGGAAGAAGTTGAAAGATTAAAGGAGAATGGGTTCATCAGGGTGGCATTTTATCCATCGTGGTTCTCCAATCCAGTGCTGGTTCCCAAGCCTAACGGCAAATGGCGAACCTGCGTGGATTTTACAGATCTCAATAAAGCCTGCCCAAAAGACTGCTTCCCACTCCCAAGAATTGACCAGCTGGTCGATGCTACTGCAGGACATGAGATCCTCTCATTCATGGATGCATATTCGGGCTGCAATCAGATTAGCATGCATCCCCCTGATGAGGATCACACCAGCTTTCGGACCGATACGGGCTTATACTGTTACAGAGTGATGCCCTTCGGACTGAAAAACGCAGGTGCGACTTACCAACGGCTAGTCAACCACATGTTTAAGGAGCTTATCAGAGTAAACATGGAAGTATACGTGGATGACATGCTGGTAAAGTCTAAGAAAGCAGAAGGACATGTGAAGGATTTACAAGAGTGCTTCGATGTATTGAAAAAATACCAGATGAAGTTAAATCCCCTCAAATGTTCCTTCGGAGTTGGATCAGGGAAGTTTTTGGGGTTCATTGTAAATTCAAGAGGAATCGAGGCCAACCCTGACAAGATAAAAGCCCTGATCGACATGAAATCGCCGGAAAGGATCAAAGAAGTACAAAGTTTAACCGAGAGGATCGCAGCCCTAAGTAGATTTATATCTAAATCAACAGACAAGTGCGTCCCTTTCTTCAATCTACTTAGGGGAAATAAGAAGTTTGAATGGACAGGAGACTGCGAGCAAGCATTTCAGGCCTTGAAAACTCATCTGGCACAACATCCTATCTTATCAAAGCCAATCGAAGGAGAAACTTTGTTTATTTACCTGGCGATTACTCAAGTTGCTGCTAGCACGGTTCTAGTTCGAAAGGAAGAAGGCGTACAAAAAGCGGTCTACTATGTAAGCAAGAGGTTGATCAGAGCAGAACTGAGATATCCACCAATCAAGAGGTTAGCATATTGCTTAATCCTGGCCTCTTAGAAGCTGCGCCCTTACTTCCAAGCCCATCCTATCACAAATGGGCCGAAGCTGAACCACTCGCTACCATCACGACCAAAAAAGTTCTTGACTTTGTCATCAAGAACATTGTTTGTCGATATGGCTTGCCTAGAAAGATCATTTCAGACAACGGAACCCAATTTGACAGCGACTTATTCACCGACTTCTGCAAAAGGCATGGAATTATTAAGAGCTTTTCTTTAGTTGCGCATCCCCAAGCAAACGGGCAGGTCGAAGCCGTGAATAAAACTCTTAAAGATACCCTGAAGAAGAGGCTTGAAGATGCTAAAGGAGCATGGCCGGAGCAGCTGCCTGAAGTCCTCTGGTCATATAGAACATCTCACGGAACAGCGATAGGACATACCCCATTTTCCCTAGCTTACGGATATGAGGCTATGTTACCTGTCGAGTTAGATCCCCCCTCACATCGACATATAACATACGACCAGGACCAGAACAACCAACTAATGATGGAGTCCCTAGACTCAATTGATGAGATACGGGAGAAGGCCCAGCTCCGAGTTGCTGCGTACCAGCAAAAAGTCGCCCGGTACTTTAACTCCAAAGTTAAAGAAAGGAAATTCAATGTCGGTGATTTGGTGCTACGATGAGTTTTCTTAAATACCCGCGACCCCACTGCTGGAGTACTCAGACCTAATTGGGAAGGACCTTACCAGATTGAAGAAGTCCTTCATCTGGGCACCTATAAACTTGCACGCCTGAACGGAGATCTCATTCCATGACATTGGAATGGGGAACACCTGCGCAAGTATTATCAGTGAACAGTCCTTCTTAAAGGACTGGCTTGTATTAAATTTTACTTTGTACAAGTTTTGCAAAGAGAATTAGCCACGTTGTATGGCTAATCGCTCGTATATGTAAGATTCTATTTTAGAATCACTCATAAAGACATGTTTAGTCTATTTTTAATACGAGATTATAAGGGACTGTGCGCAGCCAGTCATTCTTGCCAACCTTTGTGAATTTATATTTACAAGTATTTCTTCATTACGTGTGTTGTTTTGCTGTATTACAAGTATTACTTTTTCACCCGAGCAGAAATGTTCGAACAGGTCATGGTCAAGGCAAGTGACCAAGGACCTGAAGCTCCTCGATCACTTGGGGGGCATATAAGGCACATCGATAGCAAAGCGTACCATGAGGTATGTAAACACATGAACAAAATGAGTGAAAGCATGCTAAGGTACTTAGATTATTTTTCAAAATTTATATTTTGTTAAATCAAGCCAAAGTACTATGCTAAGTTCGGTCATACGGACAAATGTTATAATAAATGAAAATGTTATAGCATCATGATACAATCTTTTACACCGCAAGCATCACTGCTTGGATGTAACAGTTCAAATAAAAAGAAAAGTTTGCTGCCCATGCAGCAAATTCAAAAAAGGTATTGTCTTTACATCACGACCCGTGGGTCGTGCAATCAAAAGAAAGAAAAAATAATAATAAAAGCTCAAGAGGCATTAGGAGCAGGAGGGTCTTTATCAGCGTTCTGGTTGGTCGCATCCTCGGCGACTCCTTCTTCCTCTGCGCCAGCAATACTTGGAGAAGCAGGGATCCTTGCTCTTGCCTCCTCTTCAGCCAGTTGAGCAGTGCAGCGAGCCAGCTCAGCAGTCCTAACATCTTCTGAAAGATAGCCGAAGTTGGCGCCCTGATTGTTTTTCCAGAATTTGTAAAAACACCGGAGCGTCGCGTTCTTATACCTTTCCAGATTCTTGGAGTTGTCAAACTTCTGCTGCTCCACTTGGCTCTCAAGGGTGGCGATGGCCTCGTTCTTGGACTTGAGCTCCTCCCCCAGTCTCTTGTAGTCTCGAAATTGGACTCGGCTGAACTCCTGATACTCCTCCCTCTGCTTCCTTATAGCTGCCTTCGAAGCTTCAGCCTCCGATAGCTTTGTCACCGCGGCATCCCTCTGCTGAACGATCGCCTCCAACTCCTTTGCATGCCTGGCCTCTACAGCCGAAAGTTCCTCGGCTGCTTTCACTCGGTACCTCTCAATAGCCTTTGCCCGAGCCTGTTCGATGGTGGCTTGGGTGTGGGTACGAGCAGCAGTTGCAGACAGCAAAGCCTAAGGACAGAAGATAAAGTTAGAACTTGTTGCAAAGAATAAAAAACTAAGGCCAAAGAGATAAGAAGCACTTACACTGGCTATTTCATTTAGGGTCTTGTTCAGAATTTGGTCGACCCCCATACTCTCTGCCTCAACCATTGCATCCTTGACGTGGTTATTCTTCACGATGTGCGCAAGGCGCTCTTTGGCTACTCGTAAGGCGCGGCTCGAGAGTTTGGCCCCAAGAGTTTCTTCTCGCTTGTTTTGTTCCCTGATGGGCACAGCCGGAGGGCTTGTCAGAGCAGGAGGAGTCTCCTTCTCAGCAGGAGCTGAAGGATGAGCAGAAGTTTGCCCAGTTGGCATGTCCTTGGAAGGATCATTTGTTCGACTCTTTTTGGCAGGTCCTTGGCTTGTTTCGCCGTTGTGTCTCCTTGACGACTTTCGCCGGAGCTGAGGAACTTCCTCTTCCTCCTCAGCCTGGTATAGGTCGAAGACGTCGGGAGTGGCCATATCTACATACAAGTAAACACATGCAAAGGGTAAGATAAAGGCAGATGAAAACTCTTTATCAAACGGAAAAGAAGGTCACAAAGTTAATACCCGAGCTACAACTACTGGTCGCTATACGATTGACTTTATTAGTCACACACTCACTATCTGGCACGAAGAAGTCTGGCCCTAGATTTGGAGTATATGTAAAGTTGCCCTCCCCGTCAAACAAGTGACAGGGAATTGGCAAGCTATTTAAAAGCAAAATTTATGTACAATTTTCATCGGAGGATTCCCCCAAGTCCACAATCGGCTCTTTGGCCTTTTGTTTCCCCTTGCCTTGGGGAGCAGAAGGCCCTTTTGCAGAAGGATTGCCCGTGGGTTCCCTGATTGTAACCCCCGTCGGCCTCCTTCGTCGAGGAGACGCAGGAGGTTGCTACTCGGGAACCCCCTCGGCAGTGGCATCGGCTACCACGGGTCCTCATTTTTCATGGCGAGGAGCCAGGAGGCCAACTAGCCTCAGATTATCATCAGTGACCAGGGACTTGATGCTTTTTTCTGCGTCCGTCATCCTGGCCAGTGCATTGGACCTCAACACCATGTCTGGTGTTGGGGTCGGACGTAACCATGGGCCTGAAAAACAAAACGTACCTTAAGAAAAATGAAGGGAAATTCACTGATAAAAAGTACCGACCAGTAAAAGAAGCACTTACCTCCTCGAGCGAAGGCCAAGTTATTGCTGGTTATGTCCGGAGTAAGGAAGTACTCCTTGTTGTACTGCCCCACGTTGGATATGTGCGTGGTGGAACTCAGGAACGTCCTGTTTGCCTCCTGGTGACAAAGATGGAAGAAGCCCGTCCCATACTGTTGAGGGTTGGACTTGAGATCAAAAAGATAATTGACCTCATGGGGGGTAGGTTCTGGTCATTTTTTAAGTTTGTACAGGATATACAGTGCGGCCAGCATTCTATATCCATTTGGAGTAATCTGGAAGGGGGCGACATCGAAATAATTAGCCACCCCCCGATAAAAAGGATGTAGCGGGAGCACAGCCCCCGCCTCTATGTGGTACCGAGACCAAGCACTGTATACACCTCCGGGGAGGTTAGCCCTTTGGTCTGTAGCAGGAATTTTGAGAGTGACCTCTGTGAAAGGATACTTCCTAAGGTAGTAAGCAAGCATCCGAGGAGTCACTAGGATGGTTGGGGAGAAATACCAGTCGACATCAGGCAGATTCTGATGGCGAAGGCGGGCTCTAGTTTGGATGTTAGGGTCAGGAGCAAGATTGTTTCAGCCACTGGTCGAAGGAACCCCAGCCTGTGAATCAGGCTGGGCAGGAGGGTTTGGACTATCATCGGATTCGGGTCTTTTCTTGCCTAAAGATTTGGAACGAGCCATTTGAGGAGGAGAAGGACGAGGTCTGGAGGAAGATTGTGAAAAGGGAATCTCGTGAATTCGGTCGGTCGGTCGTTCTTCGCCTTTGAGCAGCTGGGCGAGAAGATCGTCGTCGATGGGTCGTTCACCTCCGCACAAATCTGGCATCAAAGTCTGCAAACAAAAGAATGGGGAGGTGAGGATAGAGAATTTTTAAAGGCTTTTTAGAATAGCGCTGGTCGAGTATAAAAGTCAAGCTTTAATACAACAGCATTCTAACAAAGAGCTAAATCTTTCTACACGAACAGTTTGAGAAACAGATCAAAGGGTGAAAGTAAAAAGTTTTTCAAAAAAGCTTTTTCAACTCCCCTTAGGGCCGGAAAAACCTATTTTCCAACTAGCCTAAAGATCGAATTTTTACTTCGATTTTACGTCCTAAAAGTATGATCCCAACTATTAAACTAACTCGTAACCTTTTTCACCTACAAGACATTCTACTCACAAGCATCTCAAACCTGAAGCAGATGAACTCAAACAGTCAACATACAGAAGCATGCATTATGAAAATTTGAAGCATAAGGATTCAAAAAATTACCAAAAAGATGGTCGTGGAGATTGGTAAAGAGTCTTCGGAAATCAAGGAACTCTCGGGCTGAGTCTTGAAAATGCAGAAGAACGGTCTCCGGAAGAAGATTGAAGCTCTGGTTTTTAGGATTTCTTGAGAAGGCAATGGCGTGCGTAAAAAGAAAAAGGGAAGTTTGGAGATGTTATATAAGTTTGTCTGTGGCATAAAAAAGGTGTAATCATCAGTTTCCCTTTTTCGAAGTATGGGGAAGCAAGATAGCCGTCGAATTATTACTGGGGAACTGAAAAGTCATGATTAGACAGGGGTAGGTTGCTTTTTCGAAGAACACACGAAGGGTTCTGACACGTATGGTGGGGTTACCGAAGAGTCGTTCACTCAAAAGTTTATTTATTGCTCATAATAAATAAACTTAGGGGGCAAATGTTATCCAAAAAATTGGCATTGATGACGTGGCAAGTGATCCCTGGACACGTGGCTGACATCTGGAAGAACTCTGCTAGTGTATCGACCAGAAGGTACATTATAAGCAGGAGGCGGCCTAGTCTCACCTACGACCAGTCTGGTCGATGGTTCCGCATGCAATGTAATATTACTATAAAGATCTTTGTAAATCCTGAATTTAACTCACACAATCTCCTGGATATCCGGTTATTCCTGAGAGAATATCGGCAACAAAATCATGTAATCCCCCTTGAGCTTATAAATAGAGAAAGATAGCTCAAGGGAGGGACTTTTGGCTTTCAAATTACTGAAAACTAGTGTAATTCTATTTGAATTATTGTATTGTTCTTCAGAGGTTGGTGAAACTCATTGAACCCTTGTTCTTTGATCACTCCTTTGATTCTCATATCAATAACAATCTAAGTGGACGTAGGTCATTACCAGATCCTGGGGCCGAACCACTATAAAATATCGTGTTCTTATTACTTTTTGTCATTCAGTTCTTTTCAACACATTCATTCACATCAAGCATATTCTGACTCCGTGTCAATTGACCAAAATCTGGGTCAACACTAAGGTAAGAAGAGTGGACACCTACACGCAGGGTGTACACTCAACGTTCTTAAGAATAACAAATTTAATATGTCATAAGTATGACTTATGTTTAAAGTTATGGATGATATGTGTATTTGTGACATGTATGTTTATGTTGTATGTTTTGCGTGACATGTGTGGATGTCTAAATTCCACATCAAGTAAAGCACCCCAGAGAACTCCCAAGAGACAAGAAAAGCCTCGGAGATCAAACTCACACCTTCCTGGAACTTAGGGGCGAGGAGAAGCCTCCCTAGAGCTTGGGGGCGAGCTAAAGCATCCTTAGGGCTTAGGGGCGAGCTCAAGCCTCCCTAGGACTTAGCGGTGAGATCAAGCCTCCCTAGGGCTTGGGGGGCAAGCTCAAGCCTCCCTAGGGCTTGGGGGGCGAGCCTAAGCCTCCATGGAGTTTATTGTTTACTATGCAACTAATGTTAGCATGGAGAAATGACAAGAGAAACCAAACAAGATGCCAAACCCCAAGAGTTGCTTCAAATAGATGGAGGAGACACAAGGACCAAGCTCCCACCCTCTTGGACCCCAGGAGCGAGCTCAGGGGTGAGCTAACCTAGGGGGCGACCTGAGGGGTGAGCTCACCTAGGGGCGACCTGGGGTGGGGGGGGGGGGGGGCGAGCTCAGGGCCCAAGCCCAATCGCAAGACTCCCTAGAAGCCAAGGAAATGATTTGGAGGGCCTAAACAAACTTGGAATACCCTCTTAAGGCCATTACCAAGCTTGAAAGGAAATGAGTTTAAAGAGTCCCTATAGCCTGAAGGCAATGTACCTCCTCGACCTCGAGCTATAAATGTCTTGCACTCAAGCTCTCAAGGACTAATTAAGGCATGGGTAAAGCGGATGTACGAAAAATGTCTGAGTAGTACGTAGTACGAACCAGACACGACCATCAGAAAAGTAATGGATGTACAAAAGTAAGGAGAGTAATGGTCGTACAAAGTACTAAGAGGAGGCACACCTCCTCCCATGCCTATGATAAATGTCAAGCCTAACTCCACTGACTCCTGCTCCTTGATCCTCTAAGGTTCCTGGTCATACCACGACCTCTTTGTCCCATTGGGACCTTTTTTGTACTAAGAACCATTAGAGTTCCTCCAGAAATATAGCCTTCCTTTAACTAAGAAAGGGGATCAAGATGCATTGTAATCGCAAATACTTGAGTGATACGGATATTCTCTTCATTTTCACTATGCATTGTGATTCTAAGATCAGATAGCTATCCTAAGTTCTTCTAAGTTTCTTCACAACTCTTCATTTACTTTTAAGATCAGAAGTTTTCCAATCTAACTTTTTTGATGAGTTCTTACCATCAACAACATGATTAGGGTATGGTAATTTACATGTTTACATTACGATAAATTGCATGCTTACGTTCCCGTGTTCGGTTGCACACTTGACCACAATAGTATTGGTCTATGGCTGGAGTTATTCTTGTATGGTATGGTATGATATGTTATGTTGATTATGTTTTGATATAAAATATTCTGATTGTTAATATGTTATGTTCTAATTATATATGGGCCTACAATTAGATTATGTATGGTTATTTTTTATATGAATTGAATATTTTTGGTTATACGTTTTTTTAGTGTGGGTTGGAAGCTTGTGTCTGACACAACTCTTCTTGCTGGGCGTTAGCTCATGGGTACACTGTGTTGTAGGTGTCATATGTTGATATGTTTCTTGGCAATGGGCGAAGTAAAATCAAGAAAAGAAATGTATATCAAGAGAGTTGATCAACCTTGTTAAGATCAAAGGGGACATAACACAAAAGTTTTTATTTAACATTTTTCTTTATGAGGTTTAAAAAGTGTTTATTATGAATATAGACCAAAACTAGTTTTGTTTGTTTACATGCATCTAAATAAATGTTTTATTTTAATTTACGGATATCCGAGTACTGCATGTTTTAATAAGAATTGTTTACCCTGAAAATGGCTACTAATGACGTGGCAAGGATTTCTCACATGTGGTTGACACGTGGCCAAAGTACTGCTCGACTATCGACCAGAGGCACATCGCTTCGCCAGGGGTTACCTTTTACATACGACTAGGCTGGTCGTATAACCTGATTTATTTCCTTCTTAAACTGTAATCTTATAATTAATACATTGAATATTTCCTCATTATGACCTTCATACGCGGTTATTAAGGAAAGATATGGCTCGTTGGCCCATGTAACCCTCCTTGAGCCTATAAATATGCGTGAAATAGCTCAAGGAAGGGACTTTTGATTCTTAAATCTTTTTGCTAAGAAAGAGAAAAAGAGAGAGCTATAGTGCAATTATCCATCATTTCATTGTATTTCTTTCAAGGTTTGTGAACCTCAAGAACCCTAGTTCTTTGATCACTGCTTTGAGATTCAATCTTAATAATAGCACTAAGTGGACGTAGGTCATTACCATCTTTTCGGGCCGAACCACTATAAATCCTTGGTGTTTTCTTCTCTTCCATTAGATTATCTTTCTTACTTGCTATTTTATATTTTGTTGTATATTTAACTCCATGTCATTGGCCAAATCGTGGGTCAACATTCTGGTGCTTTCATTGAGAGTTTGACAAAAAACTGTGAAAAGATCTAATGGCGAAAACATCCAAGAAGACTGGACAGGCTGCTGGCGCTGCACCATCCCAACCTCCTCCCCCAGATGTGGCTGAGAATGAACCACATTTGGAGTTCGATGAGGAGGAATTAGATTCTGAGACACTGAGGGCAACACTAGGAGTGTTGCAAGATGAGTTGGCTAATCTGAGGGCCAATCTGGAAAATTTTGCGGAGACAATGGTGGTGCAGCAAAGAGAAATAGAATGCCAGCACCAAGAGCTGAGTGAGCGGCAGGCAGAAATGTATCATCGGCAGAGGGATTCCATGGCCGCCCTTGAAGCAGCCATGCAACTGGCTAGGAGTCAGGCTGTGCCAGCCTCCCAGCCAGATCAGCCACCAAATGCACCACCGCAAAGAGGTCCCAATCCAAGCCTTCCGCTCCAGCCAGCAAGCCCTCAAAGGCCGGAGCAGCCGCCTATAGCTCAGGATGATGTCCCACCTAGGGATCCTGAGTAGCAGCCTCCATCCTAGGCTGGTCGAGGCAATCCCCAGCGCCCGAGGTAGAATAGGGAAGGGCATCCACCCCGCAGCCCTAGACGCCCAAGGGATGAAGAGTTGAATCCACCAAGCAGGGGGCAGCGTCCTTCTGCCAACAGGAGGAACATCGAGTCAGGCTCTACGGTCAAGGGCCCCCCACGACATAACAATGCACGGGGACCCACTGACCAGCGCAGGCCTCCCCCTGACGCTCGAGAAATGCCAGCCCGAGGAGGAAATAGCATGAACAGTCGGTGACACCGTAGTCAACAACAATTTAGAGATGCCCATGACTATAATGAAGCTGATTTCGGCAGAGGAAATGATGGCTGGAGAAATGAAGAAAGAGGTGGAGGAAGAAGCCCCCCACCTAGAGAAAATAGGCCAGCTAGCCACAACGCTAGGGGGCAACCCAAGAAACATAACGCCTTTAGTCGGCTAGGAGCTAGCGAGCAGAGACGATGATCTAAGGGACATACTTAATGAACGTCGTGAGAGGCACGACGAGTACGATCCCCCGGCACCGGTGACCCCAGCAGTCCTAGAAGCTATTCAGGCTCAGATTGATGCCCTGAAATAGGCGGTACAACAACTGGTAGGGGGACAAACGTCCCATATTGAGTAAGATAAGAGGAAGGGCACCGTCTTTGTACAGAGGATTTCTGTGGCTGAAACCCCTAGTAAGTTCAAGATGCCTACATTGCCGAACATCGATGGGTACGGAGACCCAGTATCTCACGTTAATAAGTTTGAGATACAAATGGACATACAAAAAGTGTCGGAAGATGCCTGCTGTCGGATCTTCCCTGCGACACTGTCTGACACCGCCCAGGAGTGGTTCTTCAAGTTCCCTCCTGCTAGTATAGTATCTTGGGAAATGTTGGTGAAGGAATTTTACGGATAGTTCTACGCGGGTCGCTTACACCCCACAGAGGCCAACCAGCTGGTCGAGATACGCCAGAAAGAGGGAGAGCCCTTGAAAGAATATGTCCAACGCTTCATGTTAGCAACGGCTGGAGCCAAGACAGTGGGCGATGAGGGTAAGATGATGGCTCTAACTACTAGGGTTAGGCGCCATTCATCCCTCTGGAGTAGCCTCAGAAAGAATGGGGTAAGAAGTACCCAAGATTTTTTGGATCGGGTTGATTGGTATATCAGGCTCAAAGACGCGATTGCCAACGAAGGGAAATCGCCAACAAAAGACAAGGGGCCCAAGGAAGAACCCGCCAAAGCCGCCAACAGGTTTGAAAATCCCAATGGAAACGGGAAGGGCAACGAGAATGGCAATGGTAGGAACGGTGGAAAACGGGAAAGCAATGAACCCTCAGCTTCTAAGAGTAAACGCCCCAAAGGCAATAGATACGAGCCGAGATTCACCAACTACACGACCCTTGTCGAAAGATGAGCTGAAGTCTACCAGGCGACCAGCTCAAGCATGCCTTACAAATGACCCGCAGCTATAAGGAAAGATATCTCCAAGAGAGATACAACAAAGTTCCGTCATTTTCACAATGACTACGGGCTCGAAACCAATGAATGTAACCAGTTGAAAGACGAGATTGAGTTCATGATCAGGCAAGGACATTTAAGAAGATATGTGCGAGCCGTAGGAGGGTCTCAGCGTGAGGCTTAAGGTGGCAACGAGCAGGCGCCCGCGCGCCAACACTCGCCACCTCTACAGCTCGCTCCTGTGGTAGGCACTTTACTCACCATCAGCGGAGGCCTACATCTTGCAAGAGATAGTGAGAAGGCAAGGGAACGATACGCTCGAACCCTACGCCACGACTAGAACATCAAGATGATAAGTGTGGAGGATCGAGCACCAAAAAAGGCTCGAACAGAGGAGGAATTGATAACCTTCTCTAAAGACGATGCCCAGCATGTGCGATTCCCACACTCCGATCCACTGGTCGTAGACGTACAAATTTCCAACATGATGGTGAAAAGAGTGTTGGTCGACACAGGAAGTTTAGTCAACATCCTGTACAAGTCTTTGCTGGAAGAATGAAGTTTTCTGTTAAAGGCCAGGAGCCATGCAACCAAACCATTTATGGTTTTTTCAGTGAAGGGCTCGCCCCAACATGGTCCATTAGGCTTCCAGTTACAGCAGGTACTGCACCTGCTAATAGGACATTACTTACTACTTTCATAGTAGTTGATTGTCCTTCAGCATACAATGCTGTAATTGGGAGACCAATTTTGGTCGACCTACGGGCCGTCACTTCAATATGGCACCTTGCCATGAAATTCCCAAAAGATGCAGGGGTAGGATGTGTATTAGGAAATCAACGGGAAGCAAGGGAGTGCTACAACGCCTCGATCACCAAGGCGAAGAAGGGTGTATCGAGAGACGTTCCCGAAAAAGAGTTGCAAGTGGCAACTGATGCTCAGGCCCACTCGGGTGATAATGTCACCAAATAGGGCATTGCCCAAAGTGAGGACAGGGATTTGGATCCTCGCTTTGGGTATTTTCAGGAGGAAATTGGACCCATCGAGGACCTTGAAGAGGACCAACTCGATGAAGAAAATCCGACCAGGGTTGTGATAGTCGGTGAAAACTTAGAGACAACAACAAAACAAGCACTGGTGGATTTTTTCAGGAGGAACCAGGAAGTCTTTGCCTGGTCGCACAAAGACATGGTCAGGATAGACCCTGCAGTCATCAGCCATGTCCTGAACATCGACAAGAGTTTTCCACTAGTGCAACAAAAAAGAAGGCTGCTCGACAAAGATAGATCAAGGGCCTTAAAAGAAGAAGTCGAAAAGCTGAAGGAGAATGGGTTCATCAGGGTGGCATTTTATCCATCGTGGGTCTCTAATCATGTGCTAGTTCCCAAGCCGAATGACAAATGGCATACGTGCATGGATTTCACAGACCTTAATAAAGCCTACCCCAAAGATTGTTTCCCACTCCCAAAAATCGACGAGCTGGTCGATGCCACTGCAGGGCATGAGATTCTCTCTTTCATGGATGCATACTCCTGGTATAATCAGATTAGTATGCATGCCCCTGATGAGGATCACACTAGCTTTCTGACTGATACAAGGCTTTACTATTACAAAGTAATGCCTTTCGGTTTGAAAAATGCTGGTGCGACTAATCAACCACATGTATAAGGAACTGATCGGCATGAACATGGAGGTCTACGTCGATGACATGCTAGTTAAGTCGAAAAAGGCAGAAGGGCATATAGAGGATTTGCCGGAGTGCTTCAACATCTTGAACAAATTTCAGATGAAGTTGAATCCCCTTAAATGCTCCTTCAGAGTAGGATCAGGAAAGTTCTTGGGATTTATAGTTAACTCGAGAGGAATTGAAGCCAATCCTGAGAAAATTAAAGCCCTGATCGATATGAAATTTCCAACAAAGATTAAGGATGTTCAAAGTTTAACCGGAAGAATTGTCGCTCTCAGTAGATTCATTTTTAGGTCAATAGATAAGTGCGTTCCATTTTTAATCTGCTTAGAGGAAATAAAAAGTTTGAATGGATGGAGGAGTGCGAGCAGGCTTTTCAAGCATTAAAAACTCACATGGCCAACCACCCATCCTGTCAAAGCCGGTCGATAAAGAAACTTTGTTCATCTACCTGACGATCACGGAATATGCTGCTAATGCAGTTTTAGTAAGGAAGGAAGAAGGCATGCAAAAGGTTGTTACTATGTAAGAAAAAGGCTAATTGGAGTAGAACAGCGGTACTCGCCCATCGAGAAGCTAGCCTATTGCCTAATTTTTGCCTCTAGGAAGCTGCGACCTTACTTTCAAGCTCACCCAATCACGGTTTCGACCGACCAGCCTCTACGGCAAGTCCTGCAAAAACCAGAGGCTGCGGGTAGATTGTTAAAATGGACAATCAAACTTGGGCAGTTCGATATATCTTACTTTCCGTGAGCAGCGATAAAAGGGCAAGACCTGGTTGACTTCATTGCAGAGTTCACTGAACTTACAGATAGCGAGCAGATTAAAGAGCCTAATGAACTAGAGTGTCAAAACCAAGCTCCCTCGTGGAAATTATTTACAGATAGTTCTTCTAACGAGTGCCACACTGGAGCAGGAGTGATATTGATAACGCCAGAAGGGCATCGATTTCACTGCGCCATCAAGTTTGACTTCACTGCTTCTAACAACGAAGTCGAGTATGAAGCATTACTCGCTGGGTTGCGGTTAGCCAGGGACATGAATGTAAAGGTGCTCGACATCTACAGTGATTCTCAGCTGGTGGTAAATCAAGTCATAGGAGAATACTAGGCATGAGGTTTAAATATGGTTTCCTATTTAAACAAAACAAAATATTTATTGGCTCAGTTTGACAAATACACCCCACAGCAAGTACCTCGCGACCAGAATTCCAATGCTGATGCTTTGGCCAAATTAGCAAGTGCAAAAGATGCTGATACTTTGAATATAGTGCCGGTTCAGCGGCTGTCTATGCCAAGCATCCAAGCAGAGGAGACCACTATGGTGATCCAGATGGTGGATACATGGATGGCACCATATATAAAGTATTTGACGCAAGGCGTGTTACCAACAGACAGAAACAAAGCCAGGACCCTTCAGCGGCAAGCTACTAGGTATATCCTGGTCAATGGAATCTTGTACTGAAGGGGATGCTCAATGCCACTCCTCAGATGTATTTCAAAAGAAAAGGCCAAAGAATTAATGAAAGAGGTACACGAAGGCTTTTGTGGAGACCACGCTGGGGGGCAAAGCTTATCAAAAAAGATCATGAGGCAAGGATACTTCTGGCCCACGATGAATGAAGACTCAATGGAGTTTGTACGGAGGTGCGACAAGTGCCAGAGGTTCTCCAAAATCCCACGAGCAGCCCTAATGAGCTTAAACAGATGCAAAGTCCGTGGTCGTTTGCAGTTTGGGGCATAGATCTAATTGGATCTTTGCCCACAGTGAAGGGCGGCGTCAAGTATAATGTGGTTGCCATCGAATACTTCACTAAATGGGTCAAAGCCGAGCCACTCGTAACTGTAACGACCAAGAAGGTGCTGGATTTTGTGATCAAAAACATTGTTTGTCGCTATGGACTGCCAATGAAAATCGTCTTGGATAACGGAACCCAGTTCGATAGTGATTTATTCATGGATTTTTGCGAACGACATGGCATTATCAAGAGCTTTTCTTTAGTTGCTCATCCCCAAGAAAATGTACAAGTCGAAGCAGTCAACAAAATGTTAAAGGATACAATGAAGAAAAGACTAGAAGAAGCTAAGGGGGCGTGGTCAGAACAATTGCCTGAAGTCCTTTGGTCGTACAGAACTTCCCATCGAACAGAAACAGGCCATACTCCTTTCTCTTTAGCATATGGATATGAGGCTATGTTCCCCGTTGAGTTAGATCCACCTTCGCATCACAGAATAACGTACGATCAAGGCTCGAACAGCCAACTACTGATGGAATCCCTAGACTTGGTCGATGAGAAGTGTGAGCAAGCCCAACTCTGAGTAGCTGCGTATCAGTAAAAAGTCGCTCGGTATTTCAAATCTAAAGTGCAAGAAAGGAAATTCAATGTCGGAGATCTAGTACTTCGAAGAGTTTTCCTGAACACCCTCGACCAAGTTGCTGGAGTACTCGAACCTAATTGGGAAGGGCCATACCAGATTGAAGAAGTCCTTCACCAAGGCACCTACAAACTTGCTCGCTTAAACGGAGATCTCGTTCCTCGCTATTTTAATGGAGAACACCTGTGCAAGTACTATCAATGAACAATCCTTCTTAAAAGATTGGCTTGTATTAGTTTTACTTTTTACAAGTTATGAAAAAGGGTTGGTCATTTTATGTGACTAATCGCTTATAAGTGTAAGATCTTTTTTATCACTCGTAAATACACGTTTTGTCCATTTATTACGAGGAATATAAGGGACTGTGCGCAGCCAGTCATTCTTGCCAATTATTGTATTTTATACAAGTATTTGCTCATTATGTGTGTTGTTTTGCTCTATTACAATTTTAATTATTTTACTCCGAGCAGTATTGTTCGAACAGGTTTTGTTCAAGGCAAGTAAACAAGGACCTAACGCTCCTCGATCACTTGGGGGGCATATAAGGTATCTAGTAAGCAAAGCATATCGAAAGATATGTAAACACATGAGCAAAATAAGTGAAAGCATGCTAAGGTACTTAGAGTATTTTTCAAAATTTTGTTATTTTGTTAAATCAAACCAAGTGCTATGGTTAGTTCAGTCACGCGAACAGATATTATAATAAATGTATTATAATATCAAAAAAGAATTACTTTACACTGCGAGCAATACTACTCGGATGTAATTGTTCGAGAAAAAGGAATTCTTGATATCATCAGCGATGGATGCTCCTCGTCTTCAAGTACTTGGGCAAGCAAGTCTTCGTCGATAGGCCTTTCACCTCCCCACGGATCTTGCATGAAAAGCTGCGAACAGAGAAAGGGGGAGGTGAGAGCGTAAAGCCTAAAAATCTGTGTTGCAAGTTAGAATAACGTTGCTCGCGTATAAAAGTTAAGCTTTTATACGGCCAGTAGCATTCTAGCGAAAACACTAAATCCTATACGAGCAGTTTGAAAAACAGATTGAAAAGCAGAAGTAAAAAGATTTTCGGGAAAAAGATTTTTCGATTCCGAAAGGGCGGGAAAAACCCAGTTTTTCAACTAGCCCAAAAATTGAATTGTTACTTCGATTTTATGTCGTAAATCTACAATCTCGACTACCAATCTGGCTCTTAACTCCTACAAGACGTTGTTTCATCACCTGTTCAAGCATCGGTTAACATTCCCAATTTCCCCAAAACAGTTTCAGTCAAGAACAGTAAAAAATCTCCAAGAACTCAGAAATCAGAAATAGAGATAAACAAGTATTGCATGGCATATTAACAACTGAAAGGTTTGAAGAAACGTACTTGTATGAAAGATGGAGTAAAGTTCTAAGGTGCTAAGTTGATTCGGCTAGGCAAGAGCTTCGTGATCCGTCTGAGTTTCTGGGTTTCTGGAAATATAGCTCCCGGTTCTTCAATTTTCTTGAGGATAAAGTTAAAGTGTAAAAAGTAAAAACTGATTCTGAAGGGTTATTTATATTAGCCGAGGAGCAGTTACCAAGGTAATCATAAAGGGTAACTTTTCAAGGCATGGGGAAGTGTGAAAGCCATCAGACAAGTTATTGGGAAACTGAAAAGACTTGATTGGACATGATTGATCGCCTTTTTTTGAGAAAGCATGGGCGGCTCTCACAGATTTCGTGGGGTATTCGAAGGATCAGTTTCCTAAGTTTACTTATTGCTGGTCGCAATAAATAAACTTGGGGGGAAAATGTTTACCCTAAAAACGGCTACTGATGACGTGGCAAGGATTTCTCACACGTGGCCAAAGTGTTGCTCGACTATCGACCAAAGGCACATCGCTTCACTAGGGGTTAACTTTTAGTTACGACTAGTCTGGTTGTATAACCTGATTTATTTCCTTCTTAAACTGTAATCTTATAATTAATACATTGAATATTTCCTCATTATGACCTTGATACGCGGTCATTAAGGAAAGATATGGCCCGTTGGCCCATGTAAGCCTCCTTGAGCCTATAAATATGCGTGAAATAGCTCAAGGAAGGGACTTTTGATTCTTAAATCTTTTTGCTAAGATAGAGAAAAGGAGAGAGCTATAGTGCAATTATCCATCGTTTCATTGTATTTCTTTCAAGGTTTGTGAAACTCAAGAACCCTAGTTCTTTGATCATTGCTTTGAGATTTAATCATAATAATAGCACTAAGTGGGCGTAGGTCATTACCATCTTTTGGGGCCAAACCACTATAAATTCTTGGTGTTTTCTTCTCTTCCATTAGATTATCTTTCTTACTTTTCGTTTTATCTTTTGTCATATATTTGACTCCGTGTCGTTGGCCAAGTCGTGGGTCAACAAGAATGTTTTAAGAATCAAGTTTTATGCTCTATGTAGTGTCCCAAATTTGCTAATAAGGCTTGGTTCCTTTGATTAGCGTGTCGAAAGGGTAATAATTGATTTAATTGCATTGTTAGGTTAATTAATTATGATATATGTGCATCATTATGTGATTTCTTGAGTTATATTAAAATATAACTAGATATGAATGTTTACGTCTATTAAATATGTATGTGGGCATGTTCTTGTTTATAAGGGCATATTTGTAATTTTGGCTCGTTAAGGGAATAAATGTAATTATGTGTCTATTATGGCTAAAACCACATTATTATGTGGGTGTATTTGTGATATTGGGCTCGAGGCGGTCCTAGGGAGCATATTAGCAGAATAGTCACAATAGGGTCAAATACCCGTCTCGGGGTGAGCCTAGGGGTATTTTGGGAAGTTAGTGTGTGTTCGGGATTTACCGGGTAATGGCTAGTTATTCAACAGTTATTTGGGAATGCTAGGATTAATTGGGGATTTGTAGGACTACTCGAGGAATTAGAGGGAATATGGAAAATCACGGGTTTTCCCTTGGAGGCGTTTAAAGGGCTAACAATTGATCTTGGGGCATTTTGGTCATTTTGTTGCCAAGGGATAGACTTAGGCTTAGCACCTTAGGAATTTAGAACCAAAACATATGGAACTCAGCCCCTCACTCACTCTCTCTCTCTCTCTCTCTCTCTCTCTCTCTCTCTCTCTTTCTCTCTCTCTCTTTTCTCTTCTCTTCTTAGTACCTTCGTGGGTTTTGATCTTTGGAAGGGAAGGAGATTGGGAGTTTGTGGGTTAAAGTTGGGATTGGAGCAAGGAACAGTTCAAGGTCGCAATTCATATCCGGGGTAAGCTCTAGACCTTGATTTGATATGGTTTGGGTCTGGTTTTTTTGAGTTATTTTATTTTTGAACTCAAGTGATTAAGTTTAAATAGTGCTGAGGTTTTTCATTAAGTTCTCGGGTTTATGTACTACTCTAAGTGTAGTGAAGATGTTTTGGTACGTAATGCTAGCCTTAGAGCATGTTTGGAACGATTTTTGGGGAGTATAGAAATCTGAAAAATGCTGGAAAAAAATCGGGTTCACGGGGTCGCGGTGCAGCGCTGGTCTTGAGCGCCGCGGCCCGCATGAACTCAGAGGCCTAAGTGGATTCCCTGAATCGCCTTAGCGCCATGGCACGCCCTCCAGATAAAATGAGGGCTCGAATCTTTGAATTGTGGAGGGTCGCGTCTCTATTTGAGGGGTGTCGCAGTGCAAATAGAGGTTTTTAGCCAAAGTAGGTTTTAGGTGGTGGGAGCTCAAACATAGGGGATCGGGAAGGATCCTACTACCCAATTTAGTAGGATTTGAAGTCTCGAAGGCTATAATATTATTTCAAACCTTTTAATCGGTTTGGATTGTGATGGTTATTTATTATTACGTTGTGACTAGGTTTTACTGGTAAGGCTTTGGATTAGGGATCATAATCGAGATCGCCTTGTACTGTTAGCTTGGGACTCAAGGTAAGAAAATTTTCAGTGCTCATATAGCAGGGCATGAACCCGATCGTCTGTGTATAGATTTTTCTTACTGTTATGTGTATATGTCTGCAACTATTATGTTATGTATATGTTGAGACTGAGGTGCAAGGGACATAAATGACAATATGCATGCTAAATGCAGGCCATCATGGCATGGCCATCTATTGTGTTGTACTCACCCGCTCAGTTAGGACCATGAACTTGGTGCCTGGTAACGCACCTTGATCAGCTTAGGCTGCTGTTGTGAATTTTCTGTCATGTTTATTTAGTTAGGCACTTACTGAAATGAATTGTCATATGCTATGTTTGTGGAGTTTTCTTGTTCGGCCTTGGCTCACGGGTGTTCTATGGTGCAGGTAAGGGCAAGGGAAAGACTGGCCAAGCATGAGTTGGTGGGCATGGAGGGGTGCGTACATGTTTGGTCTACCTTGCTGCCACGGTTGGGGTAGTAATTGAGGAACGTTGTATGAACGATCGATTTTGTCTCCTAGGTCAACTTTGTAAATAATTTTGAGTTGTGAATATGCCTTAAACAACATTTTGGAATCCCATGTAACTTTTCTATAATTTTAATGAATGATTAAACCTTTTTTTTTTTTGGAAAATTTGTTAAATGAATCTTTATTTAAACTTAGTCACACTTTTTGGTCTAAATCCTAGATTAGCGAGTTAATTGCACATTTTAAAATCACATGGGAATGACTCTAGGGTAGTAGGGCATTACAACATGGTATCAAAGCGTGCCAAGGTTTATGGTTTGCGGAGATTGACCGAACATGCATGCTCGCTGCGAGAGACAAGCTCGACTAAGGGTTGGTCGTTATTAAGTGAAAGATTTGTCTAATTGCTTATATGAATTTCCCATCTCCTTGTTGATATATGTAGAGCATGATGAGTATATATAATGCTAGGGCATGGCCCCTTTGATTGTTATATGATAATGTTGTGTGTGCATCGTGTTGGTTTGTTATGCGTGTTTGATCAGTTGAACTGTGGGGTGGTTTTCTTTGGATGTTGTTATCATGCCTGATATGTGGTGTCATTGATTGCAAGCATATTGAAGTTATGCCTCAGCGATCAAACAGATTCTGCGGAAATATGGCCAAAGATAACAGCCAGGGTCAGGACCCTCCACCTGCCCCACAAAACTAGTTCCAAAAATTTGCGGAAATGCAAGCTAGACTTCAGAGAACTGAAGATGAACTCCAAGAGTTGAGACTGCAGGCTCCTCCTCAGGATGTTGGAGTACAGGCTGTGCCACCAGTGCAAGCCCAGCCTGTGATGGAGAATACGTTGGAGCCTATGTATGAGAGGTTCTGTAACGACCCAAATTCACTAATAAGGCTTAAGGGCCTTGATTAGTGTGCCAGGAGGGCATGATGAGAATTATGTGTGATGATTATGATTAAGATGCAAGATTATGATTTTAAGCATGTTATATGACTATGTGAATTATATTATGTGATAATTATGATGTGTGAATCGTACCACGTGGGTGCTGTGATACTAGTGTGATGCACGTGCCGAGACGGTCCTAGAAAGCTAGATAGTGGTAACTGGTAATTTGGTAACCTGTGTAACTATTAGTAACTATAGAGAGTAACAAGTTTTATGGGGAAAGTGGTAGAATTGCAAAGCTGGTGAAAAGACAAGTGTACCCTTGAGGCTTAGTTAGAAAAGGATATTTGAGGAAGGTTAAAAAGGTCTTTTGGCAGTAATATAGAGTCTTTGGCTGAGGGAAAAAGATATGTACGATTTATTATGCTAAGTAAAGCTGAAGTTAAGTCTTGGAAGGCTAGAAAGGTCAAGAAGGAAAGGGAGAATCAAGAACCTAAGAGGCAAGGTGGGAGAGGAACTGAACTGAGTTCCTTGAGGCTAGAGAAGGGCTTAAGGGGGTGGAATCAAGCATATATCAAGGTTTATACTGAGGTGAGGGATTGGTCTCTATTTTGTTAAGTTCTGAATTTGGTTTCTGAAAGAATTGAGTGATAGCCATGGTTTTTCTTGTATGGAGTTCAACTGGTTTGTTAAGGTGGAATTCAGCTCAAGCTTGGATTGGAGGAAGCTCAGGTCGAATTTCTGTTTGAGGTAAGGGTATTAAGTATGTTTGCAATTTCATAGCTGCTATGGTTTAAAAATTTAGGGGCCTGGTTTGTACTTTTCTCAAGTTTCAGCTTAGGTGTTTGAGTTTGAATTTAGGTATGAATTCTGTGGGTGATTGTGTAGTTGAGCTGGATTATAGTGTTTATAGGTTGTTAGTTGGTCTATGTGGGGATTTAAATAAGTTTTGGGGCTTGGGTATGAAGTTGGTGTGATTTGGAGTGAGTTAGGCTCGGGAAAAACGCGAAGGAAAACCCAGAAATCTGGGTCTGCGATGGTGTGCCGCGGCACAAGGCAAATTTCAGGGAGTTATATTTTGCAATTTTTGGCCTTTGCCCCGGGGGTTCGGGGGATGTCTCCGGGGTGTTGTTCTAGGGTTTTGGGGGTTCCGAGAGTGTGGATTAGGTTCCGGGAAGGTAGTCTTGGATTGGTTAATGACAAAGAATATTATTTTTGTGGTGATTAGGACTTTGGAGAGGCTCGGGGTAGAGGACCGTGCTCGCGGCTTCGTGGCATCGGAAACCAGTGAATTGAAAGGTAAGAAAGCTGTACCTGAGTATGTGGTTAGGTTGGGACTAAGTGTTCCCTATGTTGGTATGTATTGTTATGTGAGTGTGATTAACCATGTGGTCACGATGGGACTAAGTGTTCCCAATATTTGTATATCATGTCGTGAGATGGTGTTATTACGCCATGGGACATGCGATTACCGGCCTAAGGGTGTCAGAATCAATATTTGCGCATTGAGGCGCAGCTCGGCCACTGGGAGCTGAGGCAGCTTATTTATCACTGAGCTTGGTTAAGCTGGCCAGAGTCAGTGAGTATTACACTGGGGGCGGCCCTATTGAGCCGAAGACAGTGTGCTAAATAGAGGGTGCGACTAAGGGCGCCAACCCTGAATGTTATTTGATGGGTATGACAACCTATTGATTATGAACGTGAATATTGTGCTATGAATATAGTTAATTGTCTGTCTGAATGACAACTGTTATTGCTGATTGGATAAATGTATGAAATGTTGAATTCTCGGTTGAGCATTGTGAAATATTTGTTAAGTGTTGCTGATCTTACTATGTTATCATGCTTTCTTGCTGGGCCTTGGCTCACGGGTGCTACGTGGTGCAGGTTAAGGCAAGGGCAGGCTAAACCAAGCCCGAGGTGGAGAGCTCCAAGGTGAAATGTACATAGCTAGCTGTTCGATCACCACGATCGAGGGGTGGACCAGGACAGGGACTACCTAACTGCTCGTTTTTGCCTTAGTATGGCCAGTCAGTGTATTTAAACTTTGTAACTTTTGTAAATGGCTTTTAAACTGTCATTTTTGGGATCCCATGTAAATAAACAATGCTTAGTAATGAAAATATAACTTTTGAGACCAAAACACTTTTAACCCTAGTTCCTCCACTGTTTCGGTAACACGATTTTACTTAAATAACTTGATTAGCAAGTCTGGCACCTTATAAACACACAGTGTAACGGTCTTGGTTATCCAGGGCGTTACAGGTTCAGAAAGCAGCACCCTCCCTCCTTCGAGGGCGGTCTAGACTCACTGTGGGCAGAGCAGTGGATGAACATGATTTCATCTATATTGGATTTTATGAGGGTAGAAGGAAGCGAGAGGGTGGCTTATGCCAGTTATATGTTAAGGGATGATGCCCGCATCTGGTGGGAAGTTGTGTCTTAGAGGAGAGATGTGACTACTATGACTTGGGTGAATTCAAGGATGTTTTTAATGAAAAGTACTATAGTGTGGAAGTTCAAGCTGCAAAGGCAGATGAATTTACCAATCTAACTCAGAACTGAATGACTATAACAGGGTATACCTTAAAGTTCGACCGGTTGGCTAAGTTCGCACCGGATTTGGTTCCTATTGATATGGCAAGGAGAGACCACTTTTTATGGGGTTTGAATGTAATGATAGCCTGAGATGTCAAGATAACATTTGATCCAAGGACTACTACCTATGCTCTAGTAGTGGAAAAATTCCTTACAACTGAGGGTGTTGAAGATCAGATATGGAAGGAAGGCACCGCAAGGCGAGATTCTCGGAGGTCCCTTCACTAGTTCTAGCCGAGGTAGTTGCCCCCATGAGAAGAAGAGAAAGGTCCCAAATTCTTTGGTTCCTCCTGGTCCAGATAGGAGGGCCCGAGGTACCTTTGGTGGCCGACCGGGCGGGGGAGAGAATTGGAGAAGCTACCCAGAATGTGCACGGTGTAGGCGACGCCATCTGGGAGAGTGCGGAGTTAGAGCTTATTTTGTCTGCGGGAGTGTCAACCATTTTAGGAAAGAATGTCCTCAAGTCAAGAAAGAGGAACCAAAAAGGAGTGACAACCTCACTCCAGCTAGAGTGTACACCTTGACCAGATCGAGGCTGAGGCTATTCGCTCAGTCGTGACAAGTCAGATCTCTAGTGTTGGTTCTATGTTTACAACATTGATTGATTCAAGAGCTACTCATTCATTTGTATTCGCTAGAGTGATAGACCATTTGTGTAGACCTTGTGATCTGTATGCTAGGGGATTTAGAATTTTGTAGCCAACTGGGGAGCTGGTAGTCTCTAGGAGGTGGGTTAGAGCGTTACTAGCAGAGATAGACATTAGGGAGTTGTCTGTGGATCTGATTGAACTGGTGATGGATGATTTTGATATTATTATGGGGATGGATTAGTTTGCAAAGTATAGGGCGACGATAGATTTCAATTAGAGGATGGTGACTTTTGAGTCGGAAGGAGAGGAAACCTTCGTGTTTGTGGAGACATTAAGTGGGCCATGAGTACCTGTAATCTCTGCATTGAGGGCCAGAGACCTAATGCAAGAGGGTTGCACAGGATTCCTAGCAAACGTAGTAGATACCTCTAAGGTTGTTTCGGTTGGACCAGGTGAGACTAGGTTGGTATGTGAGTTTCTTGATGTATTTCAAGCAGACCTACCATGATTGCCACCACACTGAGAGATCGAATTTGTCATAGAATTGGAACTGAGAGCAGAACTAGTATCGAGGACACCTTATAGAATGGCTCAAATGGAGTTAAGGGAACTAAAGATTCAATTGCGGGAATTACTGGATCTAGGATTCATTAGACCCAACTTTTCACCGTGGGGTGCTCCAGTGTTGTTTGTCAAGAAGAAGGATGGGTCCTTAAGAATGTGCATCGATTACTGAGAGTTGAATAATTTGACTATTAAGAATAAGTATCCACTGCCCAAGATTGACAATTTATTTCATCAACTACAAGGGAAGACATTGTTCTCTAAGATTGACCTTCAGTTTGGCTACAATCAGTTGAAGATTAAGGAAGAGGACATACCAAAGATTGCATTCCGTATGAGGTATGGACATTATGAATTCTTGTTCATGTCTTTTGGGTTAACCAATGCCCCAACAACCTTCATGGATTTGATGAATAGGGTATTCAGGGATTATGTGGATAAGTTTTTCATAGTATTCATTGATGATATACTAGCATACTCCAAATCAGAGACAGAACACGAGCAACATCTTTGTTTGGTACTACAGTGGCTGAGGGAGCATAGGCTATATGCTAATTTCAGTAAATGTGAATTCTGGTTACACCAAGTAACATTTCTGGGCCATATCATGAGTAAGGAGGCAAGTCTGGTGGAGCCAACCAAGATAGAGGCAGTGAGAGATTTGTCAAGACCGAGCAGTGTACCAGAGGTTAGAAGCTTCCTGGGATTAGTAAGATACTATCAGCAATTTGTCTAGGGATTTTTTAGAATAGCAACATCGTTGACTAAGATAACGCATAAGAAGACCAAGTATGTTTGGACAGATAGATGTGAGAACAGTTTCAATAAGTTGAAGCGGCGATTAATCTCTGCTCCGGTATTGAGTCTTCCATCAGACAATGAAAACTTTGTGGTCTACTGCGATGCTTCGAGGCAAGGTTTGGGTTGTGTATTGATGTAAGTTGGGAGGTGATAGCCTACACGTTTAGAGAGCTGAAGGAGTATGAATAGAGGTATCCTACTCATGATCTGGAACTGGCAGCGGTGGTATTCGCACTGAAGGTATGGAGGCACTACCTATATGTAGAGAAGTGTGAAATATACACTGACCATAAAAGTTTGAAGTATTTCTTCATGCAAAAGGACTTGAATACATGCCAAAGGCGTTGGCTAGAGTAGGTAAAGGACTACGATTATGAGATTTTGTACCATCCTGAAAAGGCCAATGTGGCGGCCGACGTATTGAGTTGGAGGGGCCAAGGGAATTGAGAAAGATATCAGAAAAGCTAGCTAAAGAGATGACGAGAGGGGGAATTGAACTGGTAGTTGGTCAGCTAGCCAACATTACTCTTTAGTCCACACTCCTTGAGAGAACCAGAGAAGCGCATAATGAGGATCCTCAGTTGAGGAAACACAGGGAAAATGTCTTAGCTGGACTGGCTAGTGAATTTTCTATTTCAGCGGTAGATTTGTTGAGATATATAAAATGTATTTGTGTTCTGATGGATTCTGGTATCCGGCGAGAGATTCTGGATGAGTCTCTTACCACTCCTTATTCTCTGCATCTGGGTATGACAAAGATGTACCAAGATCTAAAGACTCTGTGTTGCTGGCCAAGAATTGAGAAGGACAGGGTGGATTATGTGGGCAAGTGTTTGACCTGTTAGCAGGTGAAGGCTGAACATCAAAGGCCAGCAGGGTTGCTGCAGCCCTAAGGGAATCCATAGTAGACGTGGGAAGATATTACCATGGAATTCGTGGTTGGATTGCCAAGAATAGTGGATCAACATGATTTTGTGTGGGTGATTGTGGATAGGTACACCAAATCAACCCACTTTTTGCCTGTTAGAACAAATTTTAGGATGGAACGGTATGATGACATGTATGTAAAGGAGATCGTGCATCTCTATGGGGCTCCAAGATTGATAGTGACAAGGACCCCGTCTTCACTTCTAAATTTTGGGAGAGCCCGCAGAAGGCTATGGGCACACAGTTGAGATTCAGTACAACTTATCATTCTCAGATGATGGCAAGTCTGAAAGGATGATTCAAATATTGGAGGATATGTTGCGGGCGTGTGTGCTTGTTTTGGGGGGATCTTGGAGTAAGTACCTACCATTGATTGAGTTTTCTTATAATAAAAGTTATCATGCGACTATCGGAGTGGTTGCGTATGAAATGTTGTATGGGAGGAAATGCAGATTACCCATACATTGGGATGAGATGGGTGAGAGGAAGTACTTAGGTCCTGAGGTAGTTCAGAGGACTAATGAGGCAATTGAAAATATTAGAGCTCGAATGCTCGCCTCCCATTGTAGACAGAAGAGTTACTTAGACTTGAAACATAGAAGTATAGAGTTTCAAGTCAGTGATCATGGTTTTCTTAGAGTTTCTCCTTTGAGAGAAAACAATTTGGAGTTATAGGAAAGTTAAGTCTTAGATTATTTGGCCCCTTTGAGATTCTGGAACGAGTTGGGGAGGTGGCCTACAGATTAGCAATGCCTCCAGCTTTATCAGGAGTTCACAATGTATTTCATGTATCTGTGCTTCGGAACTACGTATCAAATCCTACACATGTGTTAAGTTATGAAAAGCTGGGAATTGGACCAAGATTTGTCTTATGAGGAGAAATCGGTTCAGATCCTAGACACAAAGGACAAAGTCTAACGGAACAAGACTATTGCCTTGGTGAAAGTATTGTGGAGAAACAACAAAGTAGAGGAGGCAACGTGGTAGCTTGAATATGATATACGAGAATGGCATCCCGAACTATTCAGGTGAGTTTCGAGGAAGAAATTTCTCTAAGGAGGGGAAAGTTGTAGCGTCCGAAATTTGCTAATAAGACTTGGTGCCTTGATTAGCGTGCTGGGAGGGAAATAATTGATTTAACTGCATTGTTAGGTGAATTAATTATGATATATGTGCATCATTATGTGATTGCTTGAGCTATATTAAAATATGAAGAAATATGAATGTTTAGGTGTATTAAGTATGTGTGTGGGCCCGTTCTTGTTAATAAGGGCATATTTGTAATTTTGGTTTGTTAAGGACATAAATGTAATTATGTGTAATGGCTAAGACCACATTGTTATGTGGGTGTATTTGCGATATGGAGAAAATTAGCAGAATAGTCACAATAGGGTCAAATACTCGTCTCGGGGTGAGCCTAGGGGTATTTTGGGAAGTTAGTGTGTGTTCGGGATTTACCGGGTAACGACTAGTTATTTAGTAGTTATTTGGGTATGCCGGGATTAATTGGGGATTTATAGGACTACTCGAGGAATTAGCTGGAATGTGGAAAATGACGAGTTTTCTCTTGGAGGCATTAAAGGGCTATGAGTTGATCTAGGGGCATTTTCGTCATTTTGGTGCCAAGGCATAGTCATAGGCTTAGCACCTTAGGAGTCTTGAACCAAAACAGAAGGGCCTCAACCCCTCACTCTCTCAATCTCTCTCTCTCTCTCTCTCTCTCTTTCTCATTTTTCTCTTCTCTTCTTGGTGCCTAGGTGGGTTTTGATTTTTGGAAGGAAAGGAGCTTTGGAATTTGTGGGTTGAAGCTGGGATTGGAACTGGGATTAGTTCAAGGTCGCAATTCATAGTTGGGGTAAGCTCTAAACCTTTATTTGATTAAGTTTTGGGTCTGTTTTTTTTTAGTGTTTTGAGTTATGAACTCAAGTGATTAAATTTAAATTGTGATGAGGGTTTTGGTTATGGTTTCAGGTTTATGTACTGCTCTAAGTGTAGTTAAGATGTTTTGGGACATAATTCTGGCTTTAGAGCATATTGGAATGATTTTTGGGGAGTTTAGAAATCTGAAAAATGGTAGGTGTACGTCCTGGTTTTCCCACGGGCTGTTAGCAAGCTGAGACACGACCTAATTATGAGAGTCAGCCTAATCATGTCTACCACGTGGACATCCCCAAGACCGGAGCTGCCATAGAAAGGCCCTACCTCCTCAGCTCGAGATAACATAAGGGTTTTCCAAGAATGGACTGAGTTTGGACTCTGAAGCCCACAGGTCGAGGGAAGCATCCAGCTCATGGTACGAGCTAGAGTTGGAGGCTGTGACCCTTTATAAAGTCAACCACGCAAGGTAAACGTGCATATATCAGACATCACATGTCTGATATATCCCTGACTTCTCGGACACGCAGCATGAATGTGCGTATTCAGACACCCACGACTGGGTTGGGCCGCGCGGCCCATTATCCCCTTACCTATTGATTTTACCACACTTATGTGTCAGGTTTAGGAATTAATCATGAATGTCACAGAGTTGACATGATAGGTAAGAAGGTCACGGGATGACCTTCTTACCAACTCCCAGGTGCCTTCTCCTATATATATGGAGACCCTGGGAGTTACAAAGGGTTGGATTCTATTATGTAAAAAATACCTTGTAAAAGAATACCAAGCATATAGCAATAATATCGAATGGTGGAGTAGAAGGATTTTAACCATTGAACCACCTAAAAAACGTATTTTGTGTCACCATTCCATTTCCAAGATCATTCATCTATTTCGGTTCAACATAAGCACTAATCCTTTTCTCTTATCTTCTTAATTACCTGTTGGCGAAGAACCACGTCAACAGTAGGAAAAACTCACTTCGCGGGGTCATGCCATGGTGTTGTTCTTCAGCACCGAGGCCCACATGAACTCAGAGGCCTAAGGGGATTCGCTGAATCTACTTAACACCGCAGTGCTGGGCAAGGCGCGCCACAGGACGTGTCTAGAGAAAATGAGGCCTGGGCTCTCTGACTTGCGAACCATTGCAACTCTAATTGTGGGGCACCGCAGCTCTATTTGAGGGGTGTCGTAGCACAAATAAAGGTTTTTGGCGAAAGTATCTTTTGGGTGGCAGGAACTCAAACGTAGGGGCTATTTAGTAGGATTCGAGGTCTTGTAGGCTAGTATATTATTCTGAAGCTTTTAATCGGTTTAGATTGTGATTGTTATTTATTATTAAGTTGTGACTGGGTTTTATCGCTAAGGCTCGGGATTAGGGATCTTGCTTGGGATCGCCTTGTACTAAGCTTGGGATTCAAGGTAAGAAAACTCTCTGTGCCCGTAAAGCAAGCGATGACCCGATTGTCTATGTTTGTTTTATGCTTAGTGTTATGTGTATATGCTTACAACTATTATGTTATGTATATGTTGAGACTGAGCGGCAAGGGCCAGAAATGGCAATAAGCATGATGAATGCAGGTCGCCATGGCATGGCCATATAGGGTTCTGTACTCACTTGCTCGGTTAGGACCATGAACTTAGGTCCTGGTAACGCACCATGATCAGCTTAGGTCATTATTGCAAATTGTCTATTGTGTTTGTTTAGTTATGAATTTACTGAAATGTAACACTCTAGATATCCAAGGCTGTTACACAATGTGATTATAAATGTGCAAGACTTGCTAATCAAGTCATATAGTTGAAAACGTGATTCTAAAGTCATAATCAAGTTAGGGTTAAAAGATTTTGGTCATAAACAGGAAATTTCTCATTTAAATAAACGTTTAGTACATGGGATCCCAAAAATAGGTTTTAAAGGACAGTTTACAAAATTTCAAAGTTACACACAACCACAAGCCACTCTAATGACAAAATATGCATTTCAGGTTTTCCTGTCCCTGCATTATCCCTCAGCCGTGGTGGAGGAGCAACTGACTATGTACATTCTGCCCCAGAGCTCTCCAACTCAAGATTGGTCCACCTTGCCCTTGCCTTTACCTGCAGCACATAGCACCCGTGAGCCAAGGCCCAGAAAGAAAACCATAATGCAGAGCATAAACAATACAGACAATGAAATAATCCATAAAGTTGTTAACCATGTATTTAGCATGCCATAATAGTCATCTAATCAGAGAGGTCAATCAATTATTCATAAGCCATTCATCTCAGTATTAAACAAAATATAAACAACAGACAACAATGATAACATATAAATATTCATCATACAATACTCAGGGTCGACGCCCTCAAGCCACACCCTCTATTTAATCCACTGACTTCAGCTCACTTAGGTCGAGCCCAGTGTTTAACCCACTGACTCCGACCTGCTTAAGCCGAGCTCAATGATTATTTAGCTGTCCTTAACTACCAATGGTCGTGTAACGACTTAAAATTACTAATAAGGCTTAAGGGCCTTGATTAGTGTGTCGGGAGGGCATAATTGGATTATGTGTGATTTAAAAGATTAAATGCATGATTATGTGATAAGCATGCTTATATAATTATTTGGATGTATGTGATGCATGACTATGTGTACTAGTATGCACGTAGGCCCTGATTAGGTTATAAGGGCATATTCGTAATTTTGGCATGTTCGGGGCATAAATGTAAATATTTGTGATAAATTGTTGAGACCACATTCTTATGTGTTTATATTTGTAGCTTGTGACTCAAGGCAATCCTAGTGAGCGGTTTAGCGTAAAAGTCACGATGGGAATTTATACACGGCTCGAGGCGAGCCGGGGGTATTTTTGGGAATTTAGGAAATATATTGTAGTCTATTTGATAATGAGAAATATAATTGGGGATTAGTTAGGTGTTGGGAAGTAAGCAATAAATATTAGAGACATTCGAGGAATTAGTGGAAATTGGGAGTAATGACCAAAATGCCCTTAGAACGATTTAAATGTTTAGTTATTATTGGGAGGCCAATATTGTCATTTGGTTTATAAGGGATAAGTGTTATACTTCTTTATGACTTAGTGGAATGTTTAGAAACTGAGGGAAGCTAAAAGACAAAAAAGGAAAGAAGGAAAAGCAGAACATTTGGGACTTACCCTCTTCTCTCTATCGATTTATCATTTTCTTGCACCTTTTCCTGTGAATTCTTGGAGCTGTGGTTCAGAGGAGGATTAGGTCAAGTTTAGCACTTGAGGTTCTTGGTGAAACTAGGAGTTCTACTGAAATTCAGTCCAATTGAGGAAAGTTTCAAGGTTTTCTTTAGTTTCTGAGTTTATTTGGCATGGATTTCTGAAACTTGGTTTTGGTGGAAATTAAGGGAGATAAACTTGAGGAGTTGATGAGCTTAGGGCTGGAAGGATACTAAAGATAGCATAAGGTCAAATTCCCCACATGAGGTAAGAAATTATGAGTTTGAACACTTGAATTCTGGACTGTTCTTATTCTCTTTTGTTGGGTTTTTGAGCTTCATGCTCAAACATGGCTTTTTCCTTGTTTTGGGGTGCATGTGGCTAAGTTCTATATGGTTGGGTTGTGTGGGCTGAGATATAGATGATGGTAGGCTCATTTTGGAGTATAGTAATGGTTTGGAAGAGTTTTGGTGGGTTTTGGTTCCAGGAATTTCGAAGGAGGCAAATCTGGGAATATGAGTGTTGTAACTAGCACTGTAACGCTAGTCTTTGGGCGCTACAGCACTAGGCCTGGGTTGTTTGGGGCGTTTTGGCTCTGTTTGTAGCGCTATAGTGCCCACTTTAGGGTGTTGTAGCGCTACCCTGTCTCCAGAAGGGGATTTTTGGATTATTTCTTAGGGTTTTTGCCCGAGGGTTTGGGGTTTGATTCCACCACCCCGTTTGGTGGAATTAGGGCTTCCCAAGGGCTCGGGATTGGTCTTGAGCTTAGGTTTTGGGATTGAAGTTTGGTAATGATTCTAACTTATGACCATGACTAGGTGTACGCTAGGGCTCGGAAGGGATCGTGCTTGAGGGTTGTCATCATTGATCAAAGCTACCGGAATTCAAAGGTAAGAAAAATGCACCTGGTTACGTGATTATGTTGGAACTAAGAGCTCCCTATATCTTTATGATTTCATAGATGGTATTATGCTTTGTTGGGGTTTTAGGCCCTAATTAAAACCCAAATTCTTTGTAATCTCATTTATTATCAATAAAAGAATAGAAATCATTTTTTGACTTGGTTAATCACTTTGCTCACATGTTTTATTTTCATGATTATTTGTTTAATATAAAATTCTATTAAATCCCGAGCATATAGCTAATCTTATTTATAGTGACGTAATCACAGTGGAATATAAATATGATTATATGTTCAAAATAAGTTAGTCTTAAGATTAGTCAGTGCACCGGATTTACACTGACTTGCCAATCTACAATATTATCTACTTACACATTACAGTGTTATGTTCTTTCCAGAACATTAGCAAAGTAGATAAGATCGGATGTATTTGTTACATCGGACAGGACCGATATTGACAATTGATAAGATAAGTAAACATATCGTTATTATCTATTCCAGTCATATCATATAGTTGACCATAGGTCAATTCAATCTCAATTCTGAGTGGTTAGTATTCTAACTGATTGTATTATTTGAGTTCTTTGACTTGTTCATTACCAGCTTACCCTATGGACTAGCCCATACTTACATCTTGGGAACTCGGTAGTATAATTGAGTGGGAGTGTTAATCATAGATATGAACATCTATAGCTTCTGATGAAGAAGTGAAACGATGGTTTCCTTTTAGTTTGGTTCAAGGTGTTAAATGATAGAGATCTCATTTCAATAATTAAATTAGTTTACTGAAATATCATTTACAAGGAACTAAGTATCTTAAGGATAAAATACAATGAGGGGTAAAACGGTATTTTAGTCCTGTCTCATTGTAGACCGTCTATAGAGGATTGAGTGACAATTATGGTTGTAACAATGGATAATTAATAGCGTATCTATATTTGTTATAGAGCGTTCTATGAATTCAAGAGTGCAATTCCGAGTCTATAGTGGAGTCACGAGGAATTAATAAGTTAGTAAATTTATTTGTTAGATTTATGATAACTTATTGGAGCTTGATTTCATAGGCCCATGGTCCCCATTGTACCTTGGATAAAATCATCTAGATAGTCTCAATTAATTGATTTAATTATCAATTAGAATTATCAAAGTTGACCAGGTCAATTTTGGATAGTTTTACAGAGTTATGTAATTTTGAGAAGAAAAGAGAAATTATGGCAGATTTATTAATTAAGATAAATTGGTATCTAAATTAATAAATAAATTTAAATCTAGGTTCAAATTATAAATAATTAATTTGATAAAGGATTTAAATAATTATTTAATTAATTAAATAAATAAAAAATAATATAGGCCTTGATTTTAAGTCCAATGGGCTTATAATCAAATGGGAAATTTCACAGGCCTATAGCCCATGATAATTTCGACCTAGGGCTTCAAAATGGCTATTATTTTATTGATTTTTTAATTAAATTAAATGGCCTAATTGAGTCTATAAAAGGAGTGCTTAGAGAGAAGTCAAAACATAAGTTTGTAAGTCACAAGTCAGATTTTCTGATAGTTTTAGATTCTCTCTAAACACAAGTCCTTTTCTAAACCTCTTTGTTATTTTCTCTTCTTCTCTCTATATCTATCTCATGTGTTGAGAATTTCCCACACTAGATTAGGTGGTTCTAAGCATACACTGGAAGATTGTGAAGAAAATAGAAGATCGGTTCAGTTTCTTGATAATACTTTGCGACAGAGAGGATACAAGAGTTAGAGAAACTGAAGGAAGGACTCTTTAATTCCGCTGCGTATACTGTAAGTATTCTATTATTTGTTTATCTTTGAATTCAATTTTAGAAACATGTTTTAGGCTATCTCATATTAATTTGTTTAATATTAGATATACATGAAAATAAATAAAGATCCTGTATAAGCTAATCCAACAATTATGCCATGGGACATGTGATAAACAGCCTAAGAGTACCGGAATCAATATTTGTGCACAGGGCACGGCTCAGCCACTTGTAGCTGCGGACAACTTGATATTCACTGAGCTCGGTTTTAGCGGGTCGGAGTCAGTGGCATAAATAGAGGGTGCGACCTAAGGGCATCAACCCTGGTTATTATTTGTGAATTGGTTATTAATGTTAATTGATAAGCTTGGTATGCTGAATGCCTAATTATATGGATGTTTTGGACTATTAAGTATATGGCTATACTGTATGAATTATCTGATTGTTTGATTGATGATTGTGCTCTGTTATTGTGTTTTCGTGCTGGGCCTTTGCTCACGGGTGCTACGTGGTGCAGGTAAAGGCAAGGGTAAAGTGGACCAGTCCTCAGTGGGAGAGCTTTGAGGCTGAATGTACATAGTCAGCTGATCGGCCGCCACGGCCGAGGAGTGGTACAGGACGGGAAAGCCTAAATGTCTGTTTTTCCCTTAGAGTGGCTAGTAGTTGTACCTATAACCTGAAAATTTATAAACTGTCTTTTAAACACTATTTCTTTTGGGATCCCATGTACTAAAATGTTTAAATATATGAAATGCAACTTTTGTGACCAAAATATTTTAACCCTAGCTCAATTATAGTTTCAGTAACACATTTCTACTAAATGACTTGATTAGCAAGTCTTGCACTTTTATAAATACACAGTGTAACGGTCTTGGCTATCTAGGGCGTTACAACGTGGTATCAGAGCATCCTAGGTTTAAGGGTTCCTGAAGACTGGCTGGACATGTACATTCACCGTTAAAGACAAGCTCGACTCAGGGTTTGGTAATTGTGCATACGTGTTTATATGCTTAAATGATTAGAATGGAATATGAATGTTGATATTTGCTTGATTAATAGGGAGCATAAGATATTGATAGCGCCTGGCCCTTGACTGTTGTGTGGTGATATTGAGGCGTGCTTATTAGCATTGCTGTGTATGTGAATGAATATTTGAATAAACTATTATATCTTTATTGTTTGTGAATGTTTGAGTTCCAATGGTGGATCATGGAAGGATTATTAACCTGTTATCGTAGCCTGACCGTTGAGTTGTTGATTGCAGATTAACTTGGATTACTATGCATCCAAGACGATCTATACAACTTACTGGTAGTAGGTTTGAGGCAAGGGATGATGACCAGGGCCAGACCCCTCCGCTTGTCCCTAAGAACTGGCAGCAACTTATGGCAGACATGCAAGCATGGGTACAGAGCCAGGATGAGCATATTTGAATTCTGCGACAGTAGGCTCCATTAGGGAGTGCTGCCCCTATTGTGCCACCTGCAGTGGTACCAGTTGTACAGCCAGTAGAGGTTGGGAACAGGTGGGAGCCATTGTATGAGCAGTTCAGGAAGCAGCAGCCCCCAATCTTTGAGGGTGGACCTGATCTACTGAAGGCCAATCGGTGGATGACTATGATTACTGCTATCTTGGATTTCATGTAGGTAGAGGGACATGATAGAGTGGCATGTGCCACATATATGCTGAGAGAGGATGCCCGTATCTGGTGGGAACTGGCATCACAGACCGGAGATGTTACCACTCTGAGTTGGGAAGGATTCAAGGACCTATTCAGTCAGAAATACTATAACATTGCCATCAGGGCAGCGAAGGTAAATGAGTTTGTGGGGCTGGTTCAGGGCAGCATGACAGTTACAGAATATGCCCTAAAGTTTGATAGACATGCAAAGTTCGCACCAGATCTTATGCCTACGAATGCAGCTAGGTAGGATAGATTTATCAAGGCGCTTAATGCTCTGATAGCCCGAGATGTGAGGATTACAACAATTCCTAGGGGAAAAACTTATGCCTAGGTTCTTGAGAAGGCTCTTACTGCTGAGGAAGCAAAGAATAAGATTTGGAGAGAGAGTGCAGCAAGCAGGAGGGCTGCAGGGCGGTGCCTCCATATTCTAGTTCTGGTAGGGGTGGAGGCCCCGGTGATCTGAAGAGAAAGACCCCTGATGCTTCGACCACTCCTGGTCTAGATAGGAGAGGTCGGCGTAGTCAGGGTGGCCGTCAGGGAGGTGATGATTCATGGAGGAGCTATCCTAAGTGCACGAGGTGCAAAAGACGCCATCAAGGCGAATGTCGGGCTAAGGCCTGTTATGTGTGCAGGGTAGTGGGACACCTCAAGAAGGATTGCCCAACAGTGAAGAAAGGAGATGTAGGGAAGGTGGACAGCCTGACTCCAGCTCAAGTGTTCACCCTGACGCAGGCGGAGGCCGAGGCTAGTCCCTTGGTAGTGACATGTCAACTTTCTAGTGCTGGCTCTCCTTTTACTGTATTGATTGACTCTGGTGCTACACATTCGTTTGTTTCTAGTGAGGTGATTGATAGACTATGTAGACCTAGTGAGTATTATACTTCGGGATTTGGGACTATTTTGCATACAGGAGAACTGGTAGTTTCTAGGAGGTGGATTAGAGCACTGCCAGTAATGGTTGATGGTAGGGAATTGTTAGTAGACTAGATTGAGTTGGGTATGGAGGACTTTGACATGATTTTAGGCATGGATTGGCTGGTAAGATACGGAGCTACTATTGACTGCAGGAAGAAGATGGTGATCTTTGAGCCGGAGGGTGAGGATCCCTTTGTCTTTGTGGGAGCGGTGCATGGACCCCGCGTATCCAAGATTTCAGCGCTGAGAGCTAAGGACCTATTACAGGAAGGATGTATAGGCTTCCTGACTAGTGTCGTGAATACCACTAGAGTTTCGCCAGCAGAGCCGGAGGAGACCAGATTGGTTTGTGAGTTCTTGGATGTGTTCCCCGAGGACTTACCCAGATTGCCGCCGCATAGGGAGATTCAGTTTGTTATTGAGTTGGCGCCAGGGACAAAGCCAATGTCGAGGGCAACATATAGAATGGCACCGACAGAAATGAAGGAAATGAAGATACAGTTACAGGAGCTTCTGGATTTGGGGTTCATCAGGCCTAGCTACTCGCCATGGGGTGCTCCAGTCTTGTTTGTGAAGAAGAAGAACGAGGCTCTAAGGATGTGTATAGACTACAGGGAATTAAACAGGTTAACTATCAAGAATAAGTATTCCCTACCAAGGATTGATGACTTGTTCGATCAGCTGCAAGGTAAGACAGTGTTCTCGAAGATTGATCTTCGATCTGGTTATCACCAGCTGAGGATCAAGGATGAGGACATACCGAAGACGGCCTTCTGAACGAGGTATGGGCACTATGAGTTTTTGGTCATGTCGTTTGGTTTGACCAATGCCCTGGTAGCCTTCATGGACCTAATGAACATGGTGTTCAAGGATTTTCTGGATCAGTTTGTCATTGTCTTCATCGATGACATCTTAGTGTACTCTAGTTCAGAGGAAGAGCACGAGCGACATCTACGGCAGGTTCTATAGAGAATGAGGGAGCATTAGTTGTACGCCATGTTTAAGAAATGTGAATTTTGGCTACCAGAAGTGACATTCCTTGGACATATTGTTGGTGCAGATGGGATTAAGGTGGATCCATCTAAGGTGGAGGCAGTCAGGGATTGGCCGAGGCCAAGGAATGCCTCGGAGGTTCGGAGTTTTCTTGGTTTAGCGGGTTACTATAGACGATTTGTGGAAGGCTTCTCGAAGTTAGTGGCACCAATGCCAGAATTGACACGAAAGAATTTGAAGTTTATCTGGTCAGACATGTGTGAGAACAGTTTCTAAGAATTGAAGCAACGACTTATTACCGCATCGGTGTTGAGTCTTCCTTCGGAGGAAGGGAAGTTTGTTGTCTATTGTGATGCGTCAAGGTTGGGTTTAGGCTGTGTGTTAATGCAGAATGAGAAAGTCATTGCTTATGCGTCACGGCAGCTGAAGGAGTACGAGCAGCGGTATCCAACCCATGATTTGGAGTTAGCAGCGGTGGTGTTTGCACTGAAGGTTTGGCGACATTATCTATATGGGGAGAAGTGTGAGATATACACTGATCACAAGAGTTTGAAGTACTTTTTCACACAGAAGGACCTGAACATGAGGTGAAGACGTTTGCTGAAGTTGGTAAAGGACTATGATTGTGATATTCTTTACCATCCGGGGAAAGCCAATGTAGTTGTGGATGCGTTGAGCCAGAGGGGCCCAGGTCAGTTATATAGTTCCACCTAGATCTCGAGAGAGTCAGCTGATGAGATGGTCAGAGTGGGGATAGAATTGGTGGTGGGCCAGTTGGCCAATATTACTCTGCAGTCGACCTTGGACGTTCAGTTACAGGAGGTTAGGGAGAATGTCTTAGCGGGAGTATTTAAGGACTATTCTTTTTCTAAGGTTTGCTTGCTACGGTATCAGGGACGAATTTGTGTTCCAGCTAATGAGGGGATCAAACAAGAGATATTGGATGAGTCACATACTACGCCGTACTCACTTCATCCAGGTACCACAGAGATGTATCAGGATCTACGGACGTTATATTGGTGGCTCGGGATGAAGAAGGATGTGGTGGAGTATGTAGCCAGATGTTTAACCTGTCAGCAGATGAAGGCTCAGCATCAGCGACCGGCAGAGTTGCTTCAACCATTGGGTATTCCCCAGTGGAAATGGGAGGATATTACGATGGATTTTGTGGGAGGTATACCTAGGACAGTAGGGCTTCATGACTCGGTGTGGGTGATAGTAGACAGATACACCAAGTCAGCTCACTTTCTTCCCGTGAAGATGACATATACTTTGGATCAGTATACAGAGTTGTATGTGAGGGAGATCGTACGTCTCCATGCAGTTCCTAAGTCTATAATGTCAGACTGGGATCCTATCTTTACCTCCAAGTTTTGGGGTAGTTTGCAGAAGGCTATAAGGACTCATCTGAAGTTCAGCACGGCCTTTCATCCTCGGACTGATGGACAGTCTGAGAGGATGATTCAGGTATTGGAGGATATGCTCAGAGCATGTGTGATTGACTTTGAGGGATCGTGGAGTAAGTATCTTTCCTTATTTGAGTTTTCATATAACAATAGTTACCAATCGATTATTGGAGTGGCTCCCTATGAGATGATGTATGGGAGGAGATTCATTCATTGGGATGAGATGGGTGAGAGGAAGTATTTGGGACCGGATATGGTTCAGAAGACAAATGAAGCTATTGAGAAGATTCGAGCTAGGATGCTCGCCTCACAAAGCAGACAAAAAAGCTACGCTGATCCGAAGCGTAGAGACGTGGAATTCAAGGTTGTGGAACACGTGTTTCTCTGAGTTTCACCACTGCGAGGGGTCAGGAGGTTTGGAAAGAAAGGCAAGTTAAGCCCTAGGTTCATTGGACCTTTCAAGATCTAGGAAAGGATCGGTCAGGTGGCTTACAGGATAGCTTTGCAACCATCGTTGTCAGGAGCCCATGACGTATTCCATGTTTCTATGCTCCGGAAGTACATCTCAGATACGTCACATGCGTTGAAGTATGAAGATCTGAAATTGCAGACGGATCTGTCTTATGAGGAACGACTGGTTCAGATTCTGGATCGGAAGGATAAAGTTCGACGCAATAAGATGATTCCTCAAGTTAAAGTGTTGTGGAGGAATAGTAGGGTCGAGGAGGCGACCTGGGAGCTTGATTCAGCGATGCGGGATCAGTATCCCGACTTATTAAGGTAAATTTTGAGGATGAAATTCTCATTGGGAGGGGATAGCTATAATGACCCAAAATTACTAATAAGGCTTAAGGGCCTTGATTAGTGTGCTGGGAGGGAATAATTGGATTATGTGTGATTTAAAAGATTAAATGCATGATTATGTGATAAACCTGCTTATATAATTATTTGGATGTATGTGATGCATGACTATGTGTATTAGTATGCATGTAGGCCCTGAATAGGTTATAAGGGCATATTCGTAATTTTGGGCCGTTAAGGGCATAAATGTAAATATTTGTGATAAATTGTTAAGACCACATTATTATGTGGATATATTTGTAGCTTGTGACTCAAGGCGATCCTAGTGAGCAGTTGAGCGGAAAAGTCACGGTGGGAATTTATACCCGGCTCGGGGCGAGCCTGGGGGTATTTCTGGGAATTTAGGAAATATATTGGAGTCTATTTTGATATTGAGAAATATAATTGGCGATTAGTTAGATGTCGGGAAGTAAGCGGTAAATATTAGAGACATTCGAGGAATTAGTGTGAATTGGGAGTAATGACCAAAATGCCCTTAGAATGATTTAAAGGTTTAGCTATTATTGGGAGGGCAATATGGTCATTTGGTTTATAAGGTATAAGTGTTATACTTCTTTATGACTTAGTGGAATGTTTAGAAACTGAGGGAAGCTGAAAGAAAAAAAGGGAAAAGACAAAAAGGGAAAGAAGGAAAAATAGAACACTTGGGGCTTACCCTTTTCTCTCTATCGGTTTATCATTTTCTTGCACCATTTCCTGTGAATTCTTAGAGCTGTGGTTCAGAGGAGGGTTAGCTAAATTTTAGCACTTGATGTTCTTTGTGAAACTAGGAGTTCTACTGAAATGCAGTCCAATTGAGGTAAGTTTCAAGGTTTTCTTTAGTTTCTGAGTTTATTTGGCATGGATTTCTGAAACTTGGTTTTGATGGAAATTAAGGGAGATAAACTTGAGGAGCTGATGAGTTTGAACACTTGAATTCTGGACTGTTCTTGTTCTCTTTTGTTGGGTTTTGGAGATTCATGCTCAAACATGGCTTTTTCCTTGTTTTGGGGTGCATGTGGCTAAGTTCTGTATGGTTGGGTTGTGTGGGCTGAGATATAGATGATGGTAGGCTCATTTTGGAGTATAGTTGTGGTTTGGAAGAGTTTTGGTGGGTTTTGGGTCGAGGAAGTTCGAAGGAGGCAAATCTAGGAAGAGGAGTGTTGTAACTAGCGTTGTAGCGCTAGTCTTTGGATGCTACAGCGCTAGGCCTAGGCTGATTGGGGCATTTTGTCTCTGGTTTTAGCGCTATAGCACCCACTTTAGGGCGTTGTAGCACTACCCTGTCTCCAGAAGGGAATTTTTGGATATTTCGCAGGGTTTTTGCCCAAGGCTCGGGATTTGATTCCACCACCCCGTTTGGTGGAATTAGGGCTTCCCAAGGGCTCGGGATTGGTCCCGAGGTTAGGTTTCGGGATTGAAGTTTGGTAATGATTCTAACTTCTGACCGGGACTAGGTGTACGCTAGGGCTCGGAAGGGATCGTGCTTGAGGGTTGTCATCATTGATCAAAGCTACCGAAATTCAAAGGTAAGAAAAATGAACCTGGTTACGTGATTATGTTGGGACTAAGAGCTCCCTATATCTTTATGATGTCATAGATGGTATTATGCCATGGGACATGTGATATATGACCTAAGAGTGCTGGAATCAATATTTGCGCACAGGGTGCGGCTCGGCCACTGGTAGCTGAGGACAACTTGATATTCACTAAGCACGGTATAAGCGAGCCGGAGCTAGTGGGATAAATAGGGGGTGCGACCTAAGGGCGTCGACCCTGGTTATTATTTTTGAATTGGTTATTAGTGTTAATGGATAAGCTTGGTATGCTGAATGCCTAATTATATGGATGTTCTGGACTATTAAGTATCTGGCTATACTGTATGAATTATCTGATTTTTTGATTGATGATTGTGCTCTGCTATTGTGTTTTCTTGTTGGGCCTTCGCTCACGGGTGCTACGTGGTGCAGGTAAAGGCAAGGGTAAAGTGGACCAGTGCTCTGCTATTGTGTTTTCAAAGGATGATTAGGTAAAGTTTAGCACTTGATGTTCTTGGTGAAACTAGGAGTTCTACTCACGGGAGAGCTTTGAGGCTGAATGTACATAGTCAGCTAATTGGCCGCCATGGCCGAGTAGTGGTACAGTACGGGAAATCCTAAATGTCTTTTTTGCCCTTAGATTGGCTAGTAACTATACCTATAGCCTGAAATTTTATAAACTGTCTTTTAAACGCTATTTCGTTTGGGATCCCATGTACTAAAATGTTTAAATATATGAAATGCAAATTTTGTGACCAAAATCTTTTAACCCTAGCTCAATTATAGTTTCAGTAACACATTTCTACTAAATGACTTGATTAGAAAGTCTAGCACTTTTATAAATACACAGTGTAACGGTCTTGGCTATCTAGGGCGTTACAGGCCGAGCCACGTTGTAACGACCCAAAATCACAAATAAGGCTTAAGGGCCTTGATTAGTGTGCCAGGAGGGCATAATTGGTTTATGTGTGAATTTATTAGCTTAATGCATGATTCTGTGATAAGCATGCCTGTATGGTTATATGAATGTAAATGTGATTATATGCTATAATTGTGAGGACCACATTATTATGTTGGTAAATCTGCTGCATGCGACTTAAGACGCTCCTAGGGAGCTAGTTAGCGGGAGAGTCACAACGAGACCTAATACTTGACTTGGGGCAAGTGAAGGGGTATTTCGGGTATTAGATGGTTATTTGGGTAATGGAAATAAATAATTGGAGATATATTTGAGGTTAGGAAGCTTAGGTGGGAATAATGGGGAATTTTACCATTTTGCCCTCGGGGACGTTTTCGGAACCCCGAGCCTCGAGATTGATTTAATTGCTTAAGGATGGACTAAGTAAAATATAGAACACAGTGGAACAAAAAGCCAAACTGACCTTCCCTCCTCTTCTCTTTTTCTCTCAAAGGAAACCACAAGGAACCAAGAAGAACTTGGCTGGAATTCAGAGAATTGGAGCCGTGATTTAGGAGATTAGCTCAAGGATTATCTAAGGATTCACTCAAGAGTTAAGGTAAGCCATAAGTTTTATGCATGATGGTTAAATTCTATGGTTATGGTTGAGTTTTGAGGTGTTTATGGGTTTGGACATTGAAGGACTGAATTGAAGCTTGGAACTTGGGAGTTAGCTCAGAAATTTCTTAGAGAATTGGTTCATCAGTGAAGGTAAGCTCGAATCTATGATCTAATGTCTGAATCTTAGTGTTTTCTTGACTAGTTTTGATGTTTTTAAGCATTTCTAGGCTAAGTTTTTGCTGGACTGTGTTGCTGGAAATATGTTAGAAGTTTTGTGATAATTGAGTTGTGGAATCGTGATGGTTTTGGATGGTTTTGAATGAGCTTTGAGCGTTAAAAATGGTCTTTTTTCTCGGTTCGAAGGGGGCGGGTTGTGGCACACTTCTTGGTGTGTTGCGACCCTCTGAAGCTGATGACTGCTGAAGATGGAGGGTGGGCCGCGACATGGGGCATGTAGGGCTGCAGCCCGTGTCAGTTTCTCGGCGATTTATAATGGGACTAAGGGTTTCATGTTTTGTATGCTTTGTAAAGGATGGTATTATGCCATGTAAATAATAAAAAATGGCCTAAGAGTATCGGAGTTTACATTAGCGGACAAGGCGCGGCTCAGCCATTGGTAGCTAAGGACAGATTATTATGCATTGAGCTCGGTTTAAGCGAACCGGAGTCAGTGGAGTAAACAGAGGGTGCGACCTAAGGGTGTCGACCCTGATTATAATGTGACTTGATTATTATCATTGATTTATGGACTTGTCATGTTGAATAGTTGAGTATTGGTTTGTTGATTCTCTGGTTTTGCTTTTGGACTATATGATCGATGTGGTATGCTAAGTGTATGAACGTGCTTTAAAAGATTATTCAATTTCTATCATTGTTTGTACTATAAAGTTATGTTTTCTTGCTGGGTCTTGGCTCTCGGGTGCTATGTGGTGCAGGTAAAGGCAAGGGCAAGCTTGATCAGCCCTGAATCAGAGAGCTCTGAAGGCAGAATGTGTTGGTTTATATACATCAAATCAGAGATTATACGCAGCGGAACAACAATCAAAATTGTTAATTTAATCCACAAGATTTCAAGATCTACTTCTTCACATACATATATATATTGAATCAAATACATGAATAGAAAATTACCTCAGGTCCTTCCTTGTTGCTATCTTTTTGTATGGCAAAAATCCTTAAGATCTCATACCAAGATCTTCCAAAATGTTCTCAGCACACAAAGAACGAGTGTGGGCCTGCTATACAAAATAATAGGCAAAATCTATTTATCAGATGTTCTCAACACATGAGATCTGATAAAGTTTGGACCTAAGTTTGTGAAGAACAATGACCTATGCTTGTAGCACTGTTCTCTTTTTCTCAGAGAGATTTCACGATATTATTCTATCCCTGAAAAGTATCGTTCTGAAAAACTGATATCCTCTTTTTAATATATCCAATAGATTAAAATAAAATACTAGTTATTTTAAAGAATTTGAATATAACTAATCAGTTATCAGATTATGTTTAAATAATAATATTTTAATCATATTACAATATCTCATTATTTATTTAATATTTAAATAACTAAAGTTGTGGAACCAAGAAACTACCAATTAGCTTCTTATGCATGTAGCACAGTGACTGTGCACTGTGCTACACGTGTACCATATTCCAGGGAAGGCATATGATTTTTTCAAAAAAAATTTCTGATTATTTAAATACCAAAAATTAATTATATTTTTGTTAAATCAAATAATTAATTAATTCTTAATTAATTAATTACACATACTTATACAATAATTATGTTTGATGGATAGAAAAATATTTTACTTATCAAATAATTCCTTTTGCCCATTTTAGTATTTACCTTTGTCAGTGTTTGTTTGAGCCATTTCGGGGACCATGGACCTATAACATTAAGCTCTAATAAATTGAAACTAAATAATTAAACTCATTAATTATAATAGTTAATTTATTAATTCTGATATTTCTCTACTATAAATTCTGAATTGCACTCTTTATGTTATAGATATACTTTTATAAAAATCTTATCTTAAGTCGTCCATTGATATAACCATTTTACAATAGTTCAACCCTCTAATTAATTAGTTCATAAATTAGAATGGAAGAATTACCATTTTACCTTTCTAATTTACTTCCTATTCCTTAAGTACCATTAATTCACTAGTGAATAATTAATCTATAATCCAATTATAGATTTGTGGTCAAAATCATTCAGTTCCAGAGTTAACCCTTAAGGGAACTGTAAATGTGGAATTTTTTCCTTGTGAATTCTATTCACGAGTGAAGCTCTATACTACGAGACATCCTGAAAGGGCATCGCATGATGGTGAGGGAGTTGGGGTAAGAGAGTCACCCTCACTAGGCGAGGGACTTCGGCCACTTGCCAAGCTTCACCCTCGCTATGCGAGGGTCCCCAGCTGGCCATCCGCGTGCGCCCCATTCCAGCAGGCATCAAGCCTCGTCCACACTCGGAGGAAGAACGTCAGCCTCGCTATGCGAGGGTGAGGGCTGTGTTCAGGTGTCCGTGCTCCTAGCCTCGCGACGCTGCACCTCGGAGGAAGAACTTCAGCCTCGCTATGCGAGGGACCCTCGCTATGCGAGGGTGAGGGCTGTGTTGAGGTATCCGTGTTCCTAGCCTCGCGACGCTGCACTCGGAAGGAGGAGACGCAGCCTCGCTATGCGAGGGTGAGGGGTGTGTTGAGGTACCCGTGCTCCTAGCCTCGTGTCTATGCGATCCGCATAGGCCGGCCCTGACCCTCGTCACCTCGACTTCTCAGGACATGAATAGGATGAAGCCTCCTTGGCACAGGCATGAGATCACTTAGGGGAATCTTGTTGATATGCCAAACGAACATGGAGCATTGAACGGGAATTGATGAGGACCACCGAGTACGGAACACGTGCGCTGACACGGGGTGTACGGTTATGGAGAGAACAGAGGCACGACCCTATGATCTGCGTCTGAGGAGTAGTGGTGGTACGGACCTGTACGAAGAGTGGTGAGACCACTTGGACACCCCCGACCATGCTCCAGAGCCGACAGTACTATGTCCAAGGCCACGACTCTGACACCATCAGGGTAGACACCACTACGCCCTGAGCCACTACTTTATCAAAGTACCTATGTACGTCCCAGTGGTCTGGGACTTGTTTGTATCCTAGGCCAATAGAGCCTCCCCTATAAATAGGCTCCAACCCCTCAGGCTAAGGGGTTGGAAAACTGAATGTAAAAACGAGACTTATGAAATATATGCCTCTGGTTCTCATGCTTGCCTGAGTTTTCTCCTGTTGTTTAGAGTTCTTTCTATCTAATTCATAGCTTCTTATAATATAGAGATTGAAGTTTTCTAACTATCAATCGTTGACGAGTTCTTACCGTCAACAGTTTGGCGCCGTCTGTGGGAACGTAAGCACCAAGCTACTGTTCTGCCATTACTTCTGGCAAGGAGAAATGCCAAGACGTTCAAAGTGACTCAGGGAGCCTCGAGAGGTGGAGGTCCACCTTACCGGAGTCCAGCTGAAGGCCTCCATGAAGGATCCACCTCCACCCCGAGACATAGATCCCCCAAGGGACCCTGAGGTTCACGATAATGATAGGGAGGCCTCGTCACCGGCCATCCCGCCCGGTGAGAATCCTCCAAGGACAACTACTACACCACCCGGGAATGCCAACGAGTTCCCTCCTCCCAAACCACCACAGGTACCGAACTCCGGCCAGTAAGATGCGGGCCCCTCGACGCGTAGACATGATAAGCAACCCCGGGTCCATTCCGTGAGCTCGAGTTCTAAGTCTCGTTTCTATGAAGAGGAGATTCGTGAGCTGCACAAAAAAAACCAAAAACTGGAGACTACCTTGGAGAACATGCAGGAGGTGCTGAATGGCCTGTTGCAAAGTAAGTTAAACGTGACCCTGCCCAAGAGGAAAGAGAAGGGTCGGGAAACCGCTGTCCCAGTAGACGATGGGAGGACCAGACACTCCACCAGTAACACCCCCAAGGAGAAGCCGCATGAGCGTCCCGGACCGTCGAGGCCACCCCCAGGGGCCAAGGCAAGGAAACAATGGTGGCTCTCGCAACGACATCGAGGTCACCTCAAAGAGGACGCCCTCAGACCTACAAGAGGAGCTCAAACAAGAAGAGGGCGGATAAGAGGACTACCCCTCCTACTGTCCCCCGAGACGACAAAGGAAAAGAAGATGTCAACCCCTCCATGTTGAGAGACTCCTTGAAGGAAAGGAGGCAAGGCCTCGATACAGAGATGAGGAGCCTGCGGAGCAAGATTGTCATCGTACCCGGAGGACAATCCCTTGAAGATGAGTTCGATCATGAATCACCCTTCACTAAAGAGATCCAAGCCGTCCGACTCCCAGCCAACTTCAAGGAGCCTCATATGACCCCGTATGAAGGAAGCACAGACCCACAGGAACCAGACCCCATAATCATAGAGGGCCTAACCGGGTAAGACCAGCGGTAAGACTCCCACGTCTGATGCAAGTAGTATCTGCGTTTAATTTGTTGCATGTTAGGTTAGCCTATTAGACGAGAATCAAAGGGGTGGCCTATATAACCTCCCAAGTAGATGTAAGCCTCTTATATGCATGTCGTTGTAATCTTATTACTATGAATCAAAATGTTCACAACTTCACATGTGATTTTTCTTTTTCATGCGAGCATCAACCGAACTGCCTGCTGAAGTAAACCTCACCAAGCACTTGGGGGGTAGGACAGGAGGCACGAGTAAAAAAAAAAAAAAGAAAGAAAAATCTCTTATATTCAAAAGGATTAGCTACCCTTATGAATATCAAGGGAACAGTTTAAAAGGATGACCTCCAACGAAAGGCCGAAACCCCAAGAGGTGAGGCTGTAAGGAGGGAATCACCCGATAAGTCTAGATCGGCCATTAAGCCGGCTAGCCCAAAAAGGGTCTTACAAGGGACCCTTGAAAAAAAAAATAGTACTATGTATAAGGACGAGAAGGACGCTTCTCGCAAAAAAATAACAAGCGCGCGCAATGAATATAAAAGGACCCCAACAGCCCAACGGGTTAATGTGTCCTTACGAGTATAATCAAGGTGCACCGGAAAGATTATCGCCATTAGATTAAAGAAAAATATGTGATCCACGAACAACGGCAATAAGAGGGACCTAATAGAGCACCGTAAGTTTAAAAAAAAAAATAAGAAAAAGAAGAAGATAAAAAAAAAAAGGGAAAGAGCACCTCAAGAGCTTTGGAGGAGGATAGAACCCTTGAACTCGTGAAAATAAGTTGGAGAGCATGCCACTAGGCTACGCAGATCTTGGTGTGGACAAGTGGCTTCGAAACTTGGGATCTGCGATTGAGGATGATTAGTCCTTACGCAACCTTAGGAACTTACGTGGATCCCCCAAGTATTAGGTGGCTATTGTGTTTCTTCAAACACTAAGAAGAAACACAACTCCAAGCCACACTTCGGGCTTCTTCAAGCGACGTTGGAAAAATTTCCAAGGCTAAGTCCCCCAAGGCTGGCCGTGCGTGTCAAGCAAGAAAAATAGAGAGAGTCTACAAACACACTTAAAAGTGTACTTATAGACTCGGGGGGAAGTGTAAATGTGGAATTTTTTCCTTGTGAATTCTATTCACGAGTGAAGCTCTATACTACGAGACATCCTGAAAGGGCATCGCATGATGGTGAGGGAGTTGGGGTAAGAGAGTCACCCTCACTAGGCGAGGGACTTCGGTCACTTGCCAAGCTTCACCCTCGCTATGCGAGGGTCCCCAGCTGGCCATCCGCGTGCGCCCCATTCCATCAGGCATCAAGCCTCGTCCACACTCGGAGGAAGAACGTCAGCCTCGCTATGCGAGGGTGAGGGCTGTGTTGAGGTGTCCGTGCTCCTAGCCTCGCGACGCTGCACCTCGGAGGAAGAACGTCAGCCTCGCTATGCGAGGGTGAGGGCTGTGTTGAGGTATCCGTGTTCCTAGCCTCGCGACGCTGCACTCGGAAGGAGGAGAGGCAGCCTCGCTATGCGAGGGTGAGGGGTGTGTTGAGGTACCCGTGCTCCTAGCCTCGTGTCTATGCGATCCGCATAGGCCGGCCCTGACCCTCGGCACCTCGACTTCTCAGGACATGCATAGGATGAAGCCTCCTTGGCACAGGCATGAGATCACTTAGGGGAATCTTGTTGATATGCCAAACGAACATGGAGCATTGAACGGGAATTGATGAGGACCACCGAGTACGGAACACGTGCGCTGACACGGGGTGTACGGTTATGGAGAGAACAGAGGCACGACCCTATGATCTGCGTCTGAGGAGTAGTGGCGGTACGGACCTGTACGAAGAGTGGTGAGACCACTTGGACACCCCCGACCATGCGCCAGAGCCGACAGTACTATGTCCAAGGCCACGACTCTGACACCATCAGGGTAGACACCACTACGCCCTGAGCCACTACTTTATCAGAGTACCTATGTACGTCCCAGTGGTCTGGGACTTGTTTGTATCCTGGGCCAATAGAGCCTCCCCTATAAATAGGCTCCAACCCCTCAAGCTAAGGGGTTGGAAAACTGAATGTAAAAACGAGACTTATGAAATATATGCCTCTGGTTCTCATGCTTGCCTGAGTTTTCTCCTGTTGTTTAGAGTTCTTTCTATCTTATTCATAGCTTCTTATAATATAGAGATTGAAGTTTTCTAACCATTAATCGTTGACGAGTTCTTACCGTCAACAGGAACTAATATACGATCCGTTAGGAAAGATTAGATTCCGTATTGTTGATACATGTTCCCAGCCATCCATGATATTAAATCTCCAAGACAAAAGTCCTTAGCCTCATTCTATGAAGAGACCCTAACGAATGATTCAAAAGATTTAATAAACATGAACAGGAGTTCATGAACACTCAAGATTTAGGTTGATCTACAAATGATCATCAATTATGATATGAATTACAAGTCTTTATTGTTAAATGGTTTTTGGATAAAGAATTTTATTCATATAGGACCATGTCATATATAATCATATTATATAAAGCACCTTTACCGAGATGTCTTACGACATCAATAATCCGAATCTGGATTATTTGTATCAACATGATACTCAGCAAACCGTACTTACACACCCAATTAAAGAATTCCTTAACTTTAATTTGTTGTTGTTGACTATTTTTATTCATTCATGTGATATTAATTCTCTCGTACTAATACAAGATCACATCCTCAATAATGAATATGGAATTTTTTTGATATTTACAAAATTATTCAACCAATAATTTAATAATCCAAATATAACAATAATAATAAACTGTAACGCCCTACCTCCAGGGACCGTTATGGTGTGCCTTGTAAACAGTGCTAAACTTGCTAATCGAGTCATTTGGCCAAAATCGTGTAACTAAGTATGATTAGCAGTTTAGGGATTAAAAATTTTGGTTAAGATATAACGTTTCATTAGAACGTCTAGTATATACATTGGGATCCCAAAAATATAATTTCAGAGTCTACTACAAGAAAATATTTACAACAGGCCGATCTAAGCGGAAAAGTAGGGTTTAACCCTAGTTCCCCTTCAAACCTCGGTCATGGTGGTCGAGTAACTGCATATGTACACATCATCACCTAAGCTCTTCAACTCAAGGATGGTCTAGCTTTCTTTTGCCTTTACCTGCACCACATAGCACCCGTGAGCCGAAGCCCAATAAGAAACTTAATATGCTCATGAATAGTTATAACATGTCATCAGATCATAAGGCACACACCTAGCAGATATAGCCCTATTCCAGCAGGCAACGAATCCACGAAATGTTGAGTATAACACATCAACCACTGATCATAATAATCATCCAGGAATTTTAGTCCAAAATAGAAACGTAATGTTGAGTATAACACATCAACCAATGATCATAATAATCATCCAGGACTTTCGGTCCAAACAAATAGGTGACAGTCGCAAAAGTCACTGAGTTGGGTCTAGCTCCCTTTAGCCTTGTGATGATAGGGTCACCGGAGCTTAACAGACCAATGAACTTTTATTAGTTCAAACAGGATAGGTGCATGGTGACTAGTCACCAACATAATCTTCCTCATGACCATATAGTCATAACCTTGGAACATCGTTCCCTAGCCATGTGACAAGCTGTCACCTGAGCCTTAGGCCCTGGCTCTGAGTAACTAGTCCTAGACTAGCCAAGTGCTTATAAGTTCATTGACCTTAGGGTCGGTCCAGCATTAATGCCTTAGAGCCATTGAATGCTGATATCGATTAGATCTAATCTTCATTTGGCCCTGCGTTCATGACGCTATGCCATTTCTGACTCTTAGGCCAATATCCCTGACTAGTCAATGCCATATACAAGTAAGCAATGCCACCAAACATATATCACATATCCAATATCCGAATACAAGGCATTCATCATGCTTACTTAACAAATACTAGCACAATTAGGATCATGCATAAACATAGAGGCTCAAGCTCTGAACAATATCATACTCAGTATACAAAGCATGTCCTAATCACATGTTTCTCGTGCATCATATGCATCATATTTAACCAATTGACATGCCTCAACAATAATCATGCATGCCACATTTAATAATTCAACATGCATCAATAATAACCATGCATGTCACATATACACAGGGTGCAGTTTTCTTACCTCAGATTCGAGCTAGAATGAATAAAAGAACGACCCTTGAGAACGATCAACTTTTAGTCCTTTAGCGCCCACCTAGTCATAACCAAATACGGGACACCATCAATAAAATGATAATCAAGGGTTCCCAAACCAAGATCTAGCCTCTGGGACATCAATCCCCACTAATCCAGGTAGTAGGAACGATCCTGAGGCCTAAAACCATGTTCCCGGGGCCAAAACACACAAACGGGCTTAACCCTACTCAAGGGCTGCAGCCCTAGCACCTTGGGCCGCGGCCCCCAGCCATTCCAGAAGCAAGGGCCATGGTTCCCAACAAGGGCAAAACTGCTCCACCTGCTTCTTTGAGCTAGGGCCGTGACGCCCAAGAACAGGGTCGCGGCCCCCAACCCAGAACCATCCCCAAACATGATTTTCAACATCCCAAAGCCTCCAAAATCATGCCTAAACATTACCAAATCATCAAATCAAAGTTCAAAGCTTCCCAATGGTCCAAAACCATCAAAACCCAAAGCTCAATCGAACCAAAAGCTCAACGATTCAAAAATCCAATTCTAAGCTTAGAAACTCTAAAAACTCAAAACTTAAACTTAGATTACCTTCGATTGGGCTGTTTTCCGTCGAATCCTTCGGTTAAGAAGCTTCTAATCTTTCCTAGGATCGCTATGCCTCGATGCTCACTTGATTCCGACTCCTAGAACTTTCAAAAAGGCTTCGAATGGTAAAATGAGCTAATGAAGGAGAGAGGAAATGTTTTCTAAAGTACGTTCGATCTGACAAGCTACTTCAAGCTTAAGTAACCTCAAATAAAACCTAGTGCTCAGGGTCCCGAAAACACCCCCGGGGACATGATAGTCAAAAATTCCAGAATTTCCTCCGGACCTCAAATATTGCCAATTTATCATCAAATAAACATTCTTATTACCCAATAATCGACCCCGTTATGACAAAACCGCTAACTCATAATATAAGATCTTCTCATGCCGAATAGCTCGAATATATCTCCATAATAATGAAATCTCATTCACAAATTACATTATGCACCCAAATATACAAATATGCCCTCAACAGGCCAAATTACCAAAATGCCCTTACAATTATAAATACACCCATATGCATGCATTTATCATCATATAATAATATAATTCACATAAACATGCATATGATCATTAAATAGCATCATAACTCAATTATGGCCCTCCCAGCCTCCTAATCAAGGTCCTAACCCTTATTAGGAAATTCGGGGCATTACATAAACCATTGTATTTATTTATTCACAGAAATAACAAATGTCTTTTACATGCTTTTAGGACATACTCTTAATAATCTCCCATTTGTACTTAAAGCAAGTGAGTCATTTCTCTCAATCCCATATTACGTACATGACCCTCGAATTGCTTTGCAGGAAGCGTCTTCGTAAATAGGTCTGCCAGGTTGTGTTCTGATGCAATTTTTAGAATGGACACATCTCCTCTATGTATGATTTCTCTTACTAAGTGGTATTTGCGCTCTATATGCTTTCCCCTCTTGTGGCTTCTTGGTTCTTTTGAATTAGCCACTGCTCCACTGTTGTCACAGTAAAGAACAAGTGGTTTCTCCACTTCTAGAACCACTTCCAGATCCGTGTAGAACTTTTTCAGCCAAACTGCTTCATTAGCTGCTTCAGAAGATGCTATGTATTCAGCTTCCATGGTTGAATCATCTATACTAGATTACTTAATGCTTCTCCAGACAACTTGTCCACCACCAAGAGTGAAAACTGACCCAGAAGTAGACTTTCTACTATCTTTGTTAGATTGAAAATCTGAGTTAGTGTATCCAGTAGGTTCGAGGTCACTACCTGAATATACTAGCATATAGTTCCTCGTTCTCCTGAGATACTTGAGAATATGTTTCACCGCAATCCAGTGTTCCAAACCTGGATTTGACTGTGGTGTCGGCCTCGCGAGACGTTCCTGCACCTGGTCCTCCTGCGCGAGACGAGGCCTCGCTGGGGTGCATGTGGCTGTGACGCGCTAGCCGCCTCGCTGGGTGCGCCGAGAGGTGGTGCGAGGCTGGGGCCTCGCGAGATGCACATGCGCCGAGAGGTGGCACGAGGCATGTGTGAGGCAGGGGCCTCGCGAGAGGTGGTGCGAGCCGCCTCGCTGGGTGACCCGAGCGGTGGTGCGAGGCAGTTGCAAGATGACGGTGGCCCGAGCATCCTGCGGCTCAGACATGTATTTAGGCCTTTATGGGACCTTAGCATGTGCCTTGGATCTTTTACAAGCATGGAATATTGTAGACTCTATGAGAACCCTTTTATAGTGCATGTACTGTCATTAGGTTTAACCGATAGGATTAGAGCCTCAAAACTCGTCATTTACTACTTAAAACAGGTGTCCTTACGAACACGTCAGGCGACGGTGGGTTTCTTTGAAACACTAAGGAGCAGGCGATGTGTCACCTCCTGGGTGGCAACACAACACCACCTAGCTAGGTCAAAACTCTTAAAATTGACCTTAAACACCTCTAAATGCTCCCAAACTTTTTGGGCATCATTAGATACCTCATTATATCACTTTGGACCAAAAATAACAATTTCTAGTTCCCATAATTGAAACTCAAGCTTCACATCTTCACTATGTGAAATTTACAAGTGTTTTATACCTTACTTGTATAACCACACTTATCATTTATATTTAACCAATCATAACATTCCCCCACTTGGTAAAATACAAGCCTCAACCTCTAGCTTAGAATGGTTTTGGTGCCTAAAGAAAAGTGTCTTTCGATTTGAGTTTTACATTAGTAAAAATACCACAAACTCTTATCGAAATCATCGATAGCTTAAAAGCTTGAACCAAGTATTCCTTATGATAATATCGATGCTACCTCACACACCTCCACTAGATCTTTTGTTTTCCCACTTTTCTCACTTTACTACTCATATGACCATGTGCTAATCCCCTTCATGAACTTTCTCAAGAGAAACTCCTACTCTGATGAGAGGTGACACCACCTCTAAGTTCACGTAGGTGAAGTTCTTACAACATCTTCGCTGCCTTTATAGATGCTTGATCAACTAAACTTCATTAAAATTGCTAGGCTTAACCCTTACTCGGTAGCAACCAACACTAACCATCATGGATGGAACTCATAAAAGTTTTAGTGTGGAAACCATTCACTTATCAATGACTTGATTTTACCCATTAAACTCTTTCCCTTCATGTTCACAAGTTTGGAGTTGGGTTGCCATCATTGGTGAATAATTTATTCTAGAAGTCTCAGTCCCATCCCTTTTGAAGTGGAACTTACTAACCTTCTGACAAGAGGTTTTGTAAATGGATCCACTAAGTTCTAACTTGTCTTAAAAGATGAAATTGATATGCTTCCATCTTGACTCAATTGTTTCACATATTAATTTCTCATACTAATATGTCTAGACTTTCCCTTATGTACACCATTATATGATTTAGCAAGTGTGGATTGACTATCACAATGTATTGAAATTGTTCATACCATATCCACAATGAAAGAGATATCAACCATGAGATTCATAACCCACTCGGTCTCTTTGTCAGTTGCCGCTAGAGAAATAAATTATGCTTCCAATGTTGAGTGTGATATTCAAGTTTTCTTCTTGGAGCCCCATGAGATTGCCCCAGTAAACACCCAACTAGTACTGGAGAGATTTTCTACCACTCCTGCTATCCAAATTGCGTCAGAATTTTAACACCCTAAAATCTCGAGCATTACTTATAAATGTCCATTTTTAAATCGATAAATTTTTCTGACAGAAAAACTTATTTATTAAAATAAAACTTGGCATGAGATCTCATTATTTAAAATAAAATATGTATCATTATCACTGCCCCTAGCACTAGTCGAAACATAGAACGTCTTTCACATCTCAATGTTGCATAAGTATGTGTCGGATCCCTCTCATGTTCTGAGTTACGAGCTGTTACAGCTGAAGTAGGATTTGAGTTACGATGAACAACAAGAGCGTATCATCGAAAAGAGAATCAAGGAACTGAGATCCAAAAGAATTCCATAAGTTAAGATCATGTAGAAGAATAGCATAGAAAGAGAAGAAACATGGGAGCTGGAGGAAGACACGAGAGAAAGATACCCTGAGTTATTTGGTAAGAAAGAATTTCGGGACGAAATTCCTTATAAGGAGGGTATATTGTAGCGCCCCAATTTTTTTATTTTAATTAATTTTGTGCTTTATTTTTATTTGATTGTTAAGTGTTAGGAAATTAATTTTTTAATTGTTTGAGTTGATTGGTATAAATTATGTGAATTTAATTTGTTAATTATTTTAATTTGTAAGTAAATGAGTGCACCAAGGTGCATGGTTAAGTACTTGAGCAATTGAATGTGTCCATGTGCATGGTGGCAGGATGAGCATCCAATAGTTTTTCCTACACATAATTTTCTTTTTATTTTATTTATACAAGAATTAAAAAGAAAATAAAAAGAAAGGTGTGGATGCTCAAAATTAAACACCGGTAAAGAACCCACCTCTCACACCTCAGGTCCCTTGAAGGTCCAAAGCAACCATGTTTGAAGTCCATTTGGACCCTTAAATTAGTGCTCAAATCGACCCTGCTCCAAATGACCACTTCGCCTTGGACCCCCATGGACATCCCAGACGTCTCGCGAGACCATTGTCTCGCTACACCTCGGCGCACCTGGCAAGGGCCTCGCCTCGCCTTGGCGCATTCGTCATCCGCGAGGCCATCACGTGAGACCATCACACAAGGTGCTCCAAGGACCTCGCCTTGGCGCGTCTGCCATCTGTGAGCCCATCACGCGAGGCGGTCTAAGGGCCTCGCCTAGGCGCATCCGTCATTTGCGAGGCCTTAACGCGAGGCGGTCCAAGGGCCTCGCCTTGCCTTGGCCGCTATCACGCGTGGCACTCCAAGAGCCTTGCCTCATCTTGGCACATCCACCATCCACGAGCCCATCTCGAGAGGCAGTCCAGGGGCCTCGCCTCGCCTTGGCGCGTCCGCCATCTGCGAGGCCATCATGCGAGGTGGTCTAAGGGCCTCGCCTAAGCTGCATCCGTGCTCCAGCATCTGCGAGGCCACTCCCACGAGGTCGTCCGCAGGGCATGCCTCGGCTACACCCACACACCTGAATCCCCTATGATATAATCTTAGGCCCCACTGATGAGGCCCTTCTTTACTCTCTAAGGAAGGTGTCACTAGCGGGGTATGACACCCCCCTGCTTAGCATACTCAAAGCTGCAAGTACACCTATATTTCGCAAAATGAAAAGGGTTTGGAGCAAGGGCATATCTTGGATACACGAGAGAGACCTCCAAATACAAAGCACGTGTATGGGAACAGATTGTACAACCGGGAGGAGCGCAGGGGTGTGATTGTGGGGGCCGTACTAGACAGGTATTGGTGGTACAAGTTAGTACCAATGGAAAAAGCACTACTTGTACGTCGTTGACCATATGTCAGAGTCGACACCACCACCACTTGCACCACTATGCCTGGCACCACTCCTCTGACATTTGTATGAATCAAGTAGTGGAGACCTTCCCATGGTACCTGGCCATGTACTGGAACCAACACCACTACCCCTGAGACCACTCTCCTGACAGTGTACTTGTGTACCACCTAGTCCCCTGGACCACAATGTATCCAGGGCCATTAGAACCCATTATAAAATGAACCCCACTTCCGCATGGAAGGGGTTTGGAAAAAATACTGTAGCACTACACTGTAGGAAGTACAAATTCAGTTCACCATTTTTCTTCTGCAAGTGTTCTTTGAGTTTCCAATTAAATCTTTAAGGTTTTTCTTTTGATAATCTCTACGTTTCTATTTTTCTAACTTAACTTGGTTGACAAGTTCTCACCATCAACAGTTTGGCGCCGTCTGTGGGAAGGATAGATTGCAAGTCAATGTTCTTCCATCGATTCTGATAAGAAAAAATGTCGCGACGTTTGAAACGGTTGAGAGAGCTACGCGAGGTGGAAGTCCACCTTGATGGAGGTCAGCTAAAAGCCTCCATGAAGGATCGTCCTCCACCTGCCAACATGGAGGCCCCAAGGGAGCCTGAGGTGCCCAGAGACGAAAGGGAGGCCTCATCCCCAGCAGTCCCACCTGAGGAGGATCGCCGAAGGTCGGCGGCTGCCCCAGTAAGGGGCGCCGATGAGTTCCTGCCTCCAAGGCCACCGCAGGTGCCAAACCCCAGTCGGCAGGACCCAGGCCCATCGAAGCGCTGGGCTGACAAGCACCCTCGGGTCCACTCCATGAGCTCGAGTTCTAAGTCTCAATTCTACAAAGATGAGATACGAGAACTTCACCGTAAGAATCAGAGGCTAGAAACCACCCTGGAGAACATGCAAGAGGTGCTAAATGGCCTGTTCCAAGGGAGTTCACACGTGACACTCCCTAAGCGGAAAGAGAGAGGCCAGGAGGGGGTAGAAACCACCGTCCCAGTAGATGATGGACGGACCCGACTCTCCACTAGTAACACCCCTCGGATGAAGCAGCATGAACGCCCCGGACCACCGAAGCAGCCCCAAGGGCTAGGGATGAAGACCAATGCTGCCCCTCGTAACGATGTCGAGGTCACCTCAGATCTACGGGAAGAACTCAACAAGAAGAGGGCGGGTAAAAGGACCACACCCCCTGCGGCGCCCCGGGGAGGCGAAGGAAGGGGGGATCCTAACCAATCCACACTGAGAGATTCCTTGAGCAAGAGGAGGCAAGACCTAGACACGGAAATGAGAAGCCTACGGAGCAAAATCGTCACTGCCTCTAGAGGTCAAGCCTTTGAGGATGAGTTCGACCATGAGTCGCCCTTCATCAAGGAGATCCAAGCCATCCGACTCCCAGCCAACTTTAAGGAGCCCCATATGACCCCCTACGAAGGAAGCACAGATCCAAAATACCACCTGGACGCATTTAACGATCTGATGAAATTGAGGGGAATTAGTAGAGGGGCCAGATGCCACTGCTTCGCTGTCACATTGAAAGGACATGCGTACAAATGGTTCAAAAGACTTAGACTGGGGTCCATCAGATCTTGGCAACAGTTTTCTGATGAATTCCTCCAGCAGCACCACGCCGTACGGGACTACATGATGCCAGGCACCAGCCTCGCCAATTTGAAGCAAGGAGAAAATGAGAGTCTAAAGAGCTACATTCACAGGTTCAATATGGAGGTAGCTAAAGTAGGGAGCTTGACCCGCAGAGAGCTAAAAATGGCCATCACAGCTGGAGTGCGACCGGGAAGCAAGTTATGGGATAACATGCTCAAGAGGTAGGTCACAGACTTGGATGATTTCTACGAGCAAGCACAAAAATATATTCGAATGGAGGATGGTCATGAGAGCCTCAAAGCGCGGAAAAGGCCAGTCACCCCCAAAACCTTCGATCCGAGAAAACCAAAGCGGTGCAAAGAAGAAGGGGGTCTATGAGAGAACGAGAGATGATCGACCCCGGAAGCATCAATGCTCTGATGAGCGCATACAGGGCCCCTACACCTTTTATACTGACCTCACCCATGTGAGAGAGCATATTTTCGTTACAAACGAAAACCAGGTCCCTTTCAAAAGGCCCCCGCCAATGAAAAAAAACCGGTCTAAAAGAGTCCCCAGCAAGTATTGCCAGTATCACATAGATATCGGCCACACCACTGCGGAATGCAACCATTTGAAGGTGGAAATTGAGGAGCTCATTCCCAGGGGACATTTGGGCAGATATGTGCGCAAGGAGAACCAGAGGCCAGAGGAAGGAGCATCCCCACCGCGGGCACGAGAGGTGGCCCCAGAAGTACAGGGAGAGGTCAGGACCATCTTTTGAGGACTAGGATTCAGAGGCGATTCAAGGAAGGGATGAGACAAATATGCAAAGGAGGCCAGACAAATTCCACCACCATGCATCTTAAGTTTGGAGCAACGCCCCCCGAAGAATTTCAAGGGCGAGAATGACTCGATAACCTTCACTGAAGAAGACGCGCAGGGGGTACATTTCCCTCATAATGACCCCCTGGTGCTAACTATCCAGCTTGTGAACATGAGAGTACATCGGGTCCCAGTGGATAATGAAAGCTCTGTAGACATCCTGCATTGCCCCACTTTGGAGAAGATGGGACTGAGCGTCCGACACCTGAAACCCTGCAATACCTCCCTTTACGGGTTCACAGGGGACTCGATACAGCCCCTAGGTCCAATTGAATTAGCCCTCACCATGGGGGAACAACCCAGGAAAACCACCATAATGGCAAACTTTGTCGTGGTGGATTGCGCCTCAACCTTCAATGCGGTATTAGGGACACCCTCTCTGAGAGAATTGAAGGCGATAACTTATGTGTTTCACCTAGCTATGAAATTCCCAACCCCTGGGGGAGTAGCATGCATGAAAGGGGAGCAGAAGGAAGCGATGGAATGCTATAACATGTCCCTCCGCACGGCCACAAAACCATCGGGGCCGATGGCAATGGTTGTGTATGAAGGTGTGATCCACACGAGTTCGACCCACGAGTTACAGGACACCTCAAGAAATACTACTAGTGAGGCTTCTGCTCCCGGTGCAAAGAAGACGTATGTTTAGTGTGTTCCTTGTTATGTTAGCTTAGTGAGTAAGAATCAAAGAGGCTACCTAGGTAACCTCCCAATTAGATGTAACCCTTTTCTATATGTCGTTGTAAACCACATACTATGAATGAAACTGTTCGCAACTTCATGTGTCATTCTACTTCTCTATAGCACCCACCAAAGTGCTTGCTAAAATAAATTTCACCAAGCGCTTCGGGGGGGGGGGGGGGGTAGGACAACAGGCAAAGCATACAGCAAGCAGGAGGATCCTAAAAAGGAGGAACCCAAAAAGGACCCCTTATATCAAGGCTTTAAACAAGTTCCTTAAAGGGACTCCTCGCATCCTAAAAAGGACCCTCTCTCAGGAGGATCCTAAAAAGGGCTCCTAAAAAGGAGGATCCTTAAAAGGACTCCTTATATCAGGAGAATCCTAAAAAGGACCCTCTATCAGGAGAAACCCAAAAGGACCCCTTATATAAGGGTCTTAAAGGAATTCTTCAAAAAATGCATGGTGAACCCTAACAAACAGGGAGGAGACCTTGCAAGGCATCTCCTGAAGTTCACAAGGATTAGCTACCCTTGCGAACTTCAAGGAGGCCAAAAGGTCTTAAAAAAATGACAACAACAAGCTCCCAAATAAAGGCAAATACTCTCTCAAAGGGAGAAGCCCCAGAAGGAGCACCCGCCGATAAGCCTAGACCGACCACCAAGCCGTCTAGCCAAAAAGGGTCATGAAAGAGACCCTTGCAAAAATAGTACTATGAATAATGACGAGAAGGATGCTCCTCGTAAAATATAATAAGCGCCCGCAAAAATATATAAAAGGATAGCTAGAACCTAAGGGGTCAAAATATCCTCATAGAAATAGTCAAGGGGCACCAAAAAAGTGTTGGAAATACTCATTGCAGGATCTTTATTTATTTTCATGCAACTTACATATTATCAAACAAACATGCAAATTCCTAGAACATGCTCCTATAAAATTGATACAAATACAAAGTAAAGTAAAAACTTAAATTACGCAGCGGAACTGGAACAACTCCATCCTTCAATCTCTCTAACCCTTGATTCCTTTCTGTAGCAGAGTATTATCAAGAGATTGAACAAGATCAGCAACACAGTCTTCCTCACCAAGCCTTTGATCAACCTAGAACTAGTGTGGGCTGGTTCTCAATACATGAGATAGAGATCTTGCAGAGAAGAAGAAGAGAGAGTGGCTAAGAAAGGATTAGAGTGTCTAGGTTTTCACTTACCCATATCAACTGAGACTGACTTCCTTATGAAAACCCTAGATATCATATTCCTTATATAGGCAACTTAATGGGATTTATTTAAATTTAAATTAATTAAAAATAATAAACAAAAATAAAAGCCTTGGGCTGCCATAAATGGACTTGGGCCCAATCTCTTTGTTTTGAATTTAAATCTCAACTAGGTCTAAATTCAAAACCTTTTATTTATTTATTTATTTTTAATTAATTAATTAAATCCTTATTCAAATTAACTAATTATAATTTGAAACTTGATTTAATATTATTTATTTATATTGATACCAATTTATCAATATTAATAAATTTACCCAAAAATTCTCTTTTATTCTCTAAATCTCATATCTCTGTAAATTTTCCAAAATTGACCTAGTCAACTTTTAAAATCCTAATTGATAATTAAATCAATTAATTGAGACATTCTAGATGATTTACTCAAAGGTGATGCAGGGACCATGGATCCATGAAATCAAGCTCCAACAAGTTACCGTGAATTTATTTACGAATAATTTCACTACCTTATTAATTCCTCGTGACTCCACTATAGACTCAGAATTGAACTCTTGAATTCATAGAACGTATTTTCAAAACCATAAATACATTATCCATTGTTATAACCATTACAATCAGTCAATCCTATATCGATGACTTACTAACGAGCTGGGTGCAAATTACCGTTTTACCCCTCATCAGTATTTTATCCTTAACTCCCACTAAGTTCCTTATAAATGATATTTTCGTGAACTTAATCACAGAAATGAGATCTCAATCATTTAACCTTTTGAACAAAGCAATTAAGGAAATCATCTTTTCACTTCTCATAAAGAAGTTATAGATTTCGTATCTATGAATAATACTCCCACTCAATTACACTAATAAATCTCCAAGATGTAAGTATGGGCTAGACCGTAGGGTAAGCTAGTAACGAACAAGTCAAAAGATTTAAATAATATAATTAGCATAATATTATCACTTAGAATTAAGATCGACTTAATATATGCTCAATGTTGTGACATTGATTAGATTTGATAACAACGATACTTATTTATCAATCAATAATCAATATCGGTCCGATGTAGCTAAATAGATCCGATCTTATCTACTTGGTCGAAGCCTTGGACAAGACATCACACCCTGAATGTGTAAGTAGATCATATCGTAGACTGCTTAATCAGTGAAAATCCAATGCACTGATCTAATCTTAAGACTCGTTCTTTTGAACATATAATTACAACTATAATCCACTGTGACCTAGTCACCATAATTGTAACTATCCATATGTTCAGGATTTTATAAATGTTTGTATTATTTCAATAATCATGTAATAAAACAAGCAAGCAACACAATTGTCAAACTAAATGATTTCTACTACTTTTATTGATAATATGAAATTGTGCTACATGTCCGACATGGTTTTATAAGGGCATAAAACCCAAAAAAAAGGACCCATTGAACCCTTTCACATGGGCTCCAAAGGACCTCTAGCCTGATAAATAAAAGAGGGGAACCTACCAAACCCCATCATACAGGCTCAAAAAGACCTCAAACACAGAGGAATAAGAGATGAATAACCACATCTATATATATTAAAAAAGAGTCTTAGTAACATGGCAAGATAAAAAAAAAATTATTACAAGCACAACAAGGCTCAAATGAGCATACACCCACATCGAGCTAACTGGAAAAGATTATAAAATAACGATCTCAGGACCTCCTACCCTGGGTGTTCCACCCAGCCGCTCGGGCGACGACATGCTCGCCAAAGGAGGAGAAATCAAAGTTTGGATCCTGCCTCCATACACCATAGAGGGCGCGCTCTATAGACCTATACTCAATGGCTGCCCTATTCGCCTCTAAGGAGGCAACCCTCTCCTGCGACGCAGCTACATCAGCCTTAGCAACCTCGAGTTCGGCCTCTAGGGAAGCGACCCTCTCCTACGACGCAGCCGCGATAGCCTTGGCACCCTGGAGTTCACCCTCTAGGCTGGTGACCCTTTCCTGCAGCATCATGGCCTTGAAAACCGCCTTCTTCTTCCTTTTTGACGAGGCAAAATTTTTCGCCCGAGCCTTCTTTAGCCTAGACTTGGTTTCATCAAGCTCTCTCTCGAGCTCCTGGACCCAAGCCGTAAGACGGTCCCTCTCAGTACTCAACGCGGAAAGATTATGAGCCGAGTCGGCAAACCGATGAGCCACAGTATAGGCCTACACAAGAAAGATAACAACAACAATGATAAGTAACAAAAAAAATAATAATAACAAGGCCGACACAAGATGCATGAACTCACCCAAGCAGTAGTGCGCGTCAGAGTATCTCCAAGGTCCGACAGGGAGAAACTCCCAAGACCATTCCAATCAGCTTCAGGGAGGTCTAAGGCGATTTGGACATACTGTCGCCCGTAAGAGGCCGCCATGCGACTCACCCAGGGCACCCCTTTCGAAGGGTACCTGACTGGGTAAGGACAGACGACCTGCTCGCCGAAACAGGAGGGGGCGTAAGAAAATTGGAAAAATGAGCCCCCGGTAGATCAGGACGGGGTGCAGGAAGATTGGGAAAGTAAGCCCCCGATGGACCGGGGTCGAGGGGAGCCTGAGGAAAAGCGTCAAAGTCCGCGGGGTCGGGGCAAACAAAATTCCCCGGTATTGCATGTTGACCTTGGGATTGGGAAGCCATGTCCGGGTCGAAAGGGACTAAGGGAGGACATCCCCTAGGAGATCAGGATAGCTGGTAAGGTCGCCCATGTCCAAGGGAGACTTCCTCCAGCACATCCTCAGCCTCACCTTCACCCGGGCAAGGCTCAGCCGATGCAGCCTTTATCCTCTTTGACCCAGGAATCATCCCCAGCAACCTGGGATCTAAAACCGGGGACAGCCTGTGAAGGTTAAGATTTTCCACAGTGAATAGGTACGCAGCCTTTTTCACGGCGGGGTCAGCGTTGATAAGATCATTCACGCCGTCCGCTTCCAACCCAACAACTTTGGGTATGGAGAACTGCTCTGCATGATCCACACCATTGTCGAAACAAAAATAAGTTTCAACAAAAAGAAAAAAGAGAAGAAAAGGTGGCTCGAGGTACTTACTGGGAGCGAAACGGATGTGCTCGCGAACAGAAAGAGGGCCTTTCACGAAGAAAAAGTCATGCTTCCAGGACCCCGGGTTGGACACTGCGCCCTCTATCAAAGGGACTTCATTATAGGCCTTTTGCTGATAATAAAAGCCCTTGGATTTGGGAGAGGGCATGAGATTGTATAGGAAGTGCACCTCTAGCACTGTAGGAGCACGTTTGACAAGTTCCGCAAACGCGATAAAGAGGCAGCTCAAGGTCAGCCAACTGTTGGGTGCCAATTGAAGTGGAGCAAGGTTAAAGTAGTTGAGGACCGCAATGAAGAACGGGTGTAATGGGATGGTACCACCTGCCTTCGGGATATGCTCACTAAGGGCCACGAAGTCGGGACTAGGGCAGTCAGCTCGACACTTGTCCGAAGGGGTGTATAAGGCGTACTCCGGAGGAATACGGTAGTGCTTTACAATTTCCATCAGTTTATTTTCTGACACGTGGGACACCAGGGTGGATGCCAATAAAGGGGCATCGTCCTGTTCATTAATGGACACCTGTCGTCATCCTTCCTTCGGCATATCTGCAAAACCCAAAGAAAAAGGTGAGCAAGAGATAGAACACTTGACCCTCCATTTTCTCTTCCTAGCAAGAGTCTTCCACCGAGGCAACGGATGCGGAAGTGCTAAGCTAGGGAAGATAAAAAATAAGGGCTAAAGAGAAGCAGAAGCAGCCCCATGACAGTCATCAGGCAAGAATGGGCTAGAAGGCTCAGGCGGAAGATGTCCCTCCATAAACTCCAACTCCCCCTGCAAATCTAAAAGGGCCACCCTAAGGCTTGCTACATGGTCACTAAGGTCAGGAGGGGAAGGTCCTCCGTCTCCCCTCAACACCGAGTCAATTTCGCTCTCTACCACCCAAATTTTACGCCTGCCTTAAGGTGCTCAAGATGACGAATACGGGCCTGCCTTAAGGTGTCATGGTCTTGGTAAGGGTTTTCCTCAGGGGACTCTGAGTCTGAAGACAAGTCAACAAACTCAACCCCAGGAGGAATGCCGAACGGACCGTCACTTACCATGAGACCTCGTCCCGAAAGCAAAAAGGGTTCACGTATAAATGAGAGGATTGCTACAAAACACAAAGGAATGGGCTCAAAACTTCTAGGCACAAACACTCTAAATGACCCGCTACGGGGTGTGAATAAAGGGGCATGCCTCAAGGCTAACTCACGACGGGCTCAGGCCAAAATACCCCATCTCGAGTTGTGCTAATGTGGACCCAATAAGCATAAGGGAAAAAGAGAATATACCTCAAGCAGGAAAAATGTAACGCTGTCGTGGTCAAAAGGAGGTTGGGGGCCAAAAGTACCGTCACGGTCAAAAAGTGCCAAATGGTCGAAAGTACGCGTCTGCAAAAATAAACAAAAAAGATGTGTTAGCCTCCAAATATATGAAGGGATATAGACAAACCAAAAATTAGCCCAAATTTATATAAAAAAAAAGGAGAAAACTATATTAAAAGTGAGGTTATGGGGGATTGAACCCCTTACCTCTTGAAAGGAGCAAGGATCTAAATGCCACTAAGCTAAGGAGGTGAAGTGTAAATAATAGGCTTCGTATGAGGACCTATTTATAAGAATCAAAAGGAAGAGTCTACCAGAGCACCTAATGGTCCTCTCCTAGACTGGGGGGCAAGTGTGGATGCTCAAAATTCAACACCGGTAAAAAACCCACCTCTCACGCCTCAAGTCCCTGGAAGGTCCAAAGCAACCATGTTTGAAGTCCATTTGGACCCTCAAATTAGTGCTCAAATCGACCCTGCTCCAAATGACCACTTCGCCTCGAACCCCCTAATAACTCTATGATTTAGAGTTATTTTTATTAACTTTGAACTTGAATTTTGGGTGAAAAGAGTAATGAGTGTGATGTTATTTGTAAGTTTGTTTAGTTTTTACCTTTCTTTTCTAGTTAGTGTGTTAATTCAAGAGTCTTGTAAATTGTTGGTAGTAATTGTAATTAATTAAATAATTGTGTGTGTTTTGTTGTTTAGGAAAGGAACTTTTGACTCGCCAAGGGAAACTAAGGAATCCAAGGAAAAAGGGGACAAAAAGCTGGAAATGCTGCTCAAATGCTGGAGGCCGAAGTGTTAGCAAATCTGGAAATTGGGGACTGACGTGGACAAGAGCCAGCTGACCTTTCTTCACTTATCTCAGCGCCTATGTGGCACCCACTTAAAAATTAGGTCAGCTGGCTGAGGTGGCGTGGACTAATGGACCAAGAAAGGAAAATGGACTTTCTAATTAGGGTAAGGAGAAGAAAAAAGTACCCTAAGGGAGGACAGCCGAAATTATCAAAGGGGAGGAATAGAAAACACAGTACAGTTTTTACTCAGCAAGAAAGAGGAAAAGGAAAAATTGCAGAGAGATATACACAGAAAAATCAAGTACCCAAAAGAGGATATCCACGAGCAAAGAAGGAGGAGGACGATAGCAACTGATTCTACTTCTTCTCTTTCTTCTATATTTTTCTTTTGTGTAGTGTATACTCTTCATTCTACATTGTGTGAAACTGAATATTAGTTATGGATGAACAATATCTGGTTTGGGTTGTAATTTTCAGTTTGAACATGAGCTAATCCTTTTGAGATTTGAATGGCTATGGAACCCAATGTTATGAATTAATGATGAAAATTACATGAGTTTAGTAACTTGCCTTTGTTCATTCAAGTGAGATGAATGTTAAATGATTGTTAATTACTGGCCATGACTAACAATTTGCTTAGCTAGATCTGATTCTGGAAAGGTTATATCTAGTGGAAATTACTTGGATGATGCAAGAGAATTACCATGTTTAGGTTGTTCTTAGTGAGTAAAATAGGAATATTTTGCTACCTTGTATAACTTGAGAATTGGTGTGTAATTGTTGTTTTGCAACCTGATTAAATATAGGAATGTATTAAATCAAGTTGTAGAATTAATTCACTGAGTTTTGGGAAAATCTCACGTGCTTATCTTAGAATTCTGTTAACTCTGTGCAACTTTGCCGAATGAATGCTGTAACAACTGGGCAGATTAACATAGCGGGAAATAGCTATTCAGATCTATTAATCCATAAGCACTTTTTCTTTAATTCAATTTTTCTATCATTTTAGTTATATTTTTAAATAGATTTAATTGCAGTCATTTAATTTCAGATTGATAGTACAATCATTCTCATAATTTCTTCCTTTAATTTTAAATTATTGATTAGTTGGTTTTACACTTGCTTGATTTTGCAATCCCTGTGCAGACGATACTCAACTTACTACTATATTACTTGTTGCTGACTGTGCACACATGCACATTTTATTTGCTAAAAATTACGCAACAAGTATTTGGCGCCGTTGCCGGGGATTGAAAATTAAAATTCTGTATTATCAACTATTTTGCAATTTATTTCTGTTGTTTCTAATTCTGCTTGTTTGGGTTGTGCGTTTCTCAGGTTTAATCTAGTGCATGAACGAACAAGACGAATCTGAACTTGCTCCTATTGACCCCGAAATTGAACGTACTTTCAGAAAAAGGAGAAAGGCACAAAAGGCTAACAGCCGCTACAATATGGCTGAAAATGTTGGAGATGAAGGGGGTGCCCAGAACATAGCAAATCCTATTGTTTTGGCGGATGATAGAGCCAGAGCAATAAGGGAATACGCTGCCCCTATGTTCAACGAGCTCAATTCGGGCATTGTGAGGCCCGAAATACAAGCACCCCAGTTTGAGCTCAAACCTGTCATGTTTCAAATGCTCCAAACAGTTGGGCAGTTTAGTGGGATGCCCACGGAAGTCCCTCATCTCCATCTTCGCTCATTTTTGGAGGTGAGCGATTCTTTCAAGTTACAAGGAGTAAGCGAAGAGGCGCTAAGATTGAAGTTGTTCCCGTTCTCTTTAAGGGATTGAGCTAGATCATGGCTCAACACCCTTCCTCCCGATTCGGTGACAAATTGGAATGACTTGGCTGAAATTTTTTTAAGAAAGTACTTCCCTCCCACGAGAAATGCAAAGTTTAGAAGTGAGATTATGTCGTTTCAGCAGCTGGAAGATGAGTCCACTAGTGACGCGTGGGAAAGATTCAAAGAGCTTTTAAGAAAATGTCCACACCATGGTATCCCACATTATATACAAATGGAGACATTCTACAATGGTCTCAATGCAGCCTCTCGAATGGTCTTGGACTCTTCAACCAATGGAGCCATTCTTTCCAAGTCTTACAACGAAGCATTTGAGATTTTGGAAAGGATTGCAAGTAATAACTATCAATGGTCAAACACTAGAGCTCCTACAAGTAGAAAGGTGGCGGGAGTTCTTGAAGTAGATGCATTAACGGCTCTAACAGCTCAAATGGTCTCAATGACCAACATCTTGAAGAATATGAGTTTGGGAGGAAATACTCAGCCAGCCGCTGCCATTCAAAGTGCAGAAATTTCATGTGTTTATTGTGGAGATGGGCATACTTTTGAGAATTGCCCTTCAAATCCAGCCTCAGTTTGCTATGTGGGTAATCAGAACTTCAACCGCAACAACAACCCATATTCAAATTCTTATAATCCAGCGTGGAGGCAACATCCAAATTTTTCATGGGGGGGTCAAGGAGCAAGTTCAAGTGGAGCGCCAGCACAAGGGAAACAGTCATGTCCACCAGGTTTTTCTCAACAACCAAGGGCTCAACAACCTCACCAATCTCAAGGCTCTCAATCTAGTTCCTTGGAGAGTTTAATGAGAGATTATATGGCAAAGAATTATGATGTGATTCAGAACCAAGCAGCTTTTCTTCGCAATCTGGAAATTCAGTTGGGGCAACTGGCCAATGATCTGAAAAATAGGCCCTAAGGTTCTTTGCCTAGTGATACCGAGAATCCAAGGAGGGATGGTAAAGAACACTGCAAAGCAATTAATCTACGGAGTGGGAAAATTCTGGAAATTAATGATGAGAAAACAAAGGGCAACAAGGAGCCCACTTCAATCCAAACCAAAGGGGAAATGAGTAAAAAACCAGCAAGTTCAGCTGCTGAATTCAGCCCAGTTGATACAGCATCGGGTCAGCATTCTGCTGCAGAAAAGACTTTACACAAGCCACCTCCACCATTTCCTCAACGGTTTAAAAAACAGCAGCAAGATGGGAAATTCAGGAAGTTTCTGATGTTTTGAAGCAGCTCCATATCAATATTCCCTTAGTGGAAGCCTTGGAGCAAATGCCCAACTACGTGAAGTTCTTGAAAGATATTTTGACAAAGAAAAGGAGGCTGGGTGAGTTCGAAATAGTTGCTCTAACAGAAGGTTGCAGTGCTATGTTGAAAATCAAAATTCCTCCTAAATTAAAAGATCCAGGCAGTTTTACAATTCCATGTTCCATTGGTGGGAGAGATGTGGGAAGAGCTTTATGCGATTTGGGTGAGAGTTTTAATCTAATGCCTATGTCTATTTTCAAGAAGTTGGGCATTGGTGAAGCTCGGCCAACCACAGTTACATTGCAGTTAGCGGACAGATCAATGGCTCATCCGGAAGGGAAGATTGAGGATGTACTAGTGCAGGTTGACAAGTTCATATTCCCGGCCGATTTCATCATTCTTGACTATGAAGCGGATCGAGAAGTACCCATAATATTGGGGCGGCCATTTCTTCCCACAGGGAGGACTTTGATTGATGTGCAAAATGGAGAACTTACCATGAGGGTGAACGATCAACAAGTGACCTTTAGTGTTTTCCAAGCCATGAAGTTTCCGGATGACATAGAAGAATGTTCTAGTTTGAGTGTACTTGAGACACTTGTGGCTGAAACCTTTAATAAAGAAATTTGCAAGGCTGATTTGGGGCTGAATATCTTTGAGGATGATGAAGAATCTAGCAATGAAGAGGAGTCCCAAGTCACTTGGGTAGAGTCCAGCAAACCAGCCATGAAATTCAGCAAGCATTTTGAGTCTTTAAATCTGTCGGAAGGAAATTTTAAGCCTCCAAAGCCCTCTATCCAAGAAACACCAAAACTGGAGTTTAAACCGCTGCCTAGCCATTTAAAATACGCCTACTTGGGGGACAATGAAACGCTGCCTATGATTATTTCAGCGTATTTGGATGCTGAAGCTGAATGTTTACTGCTAGAAGTGTTAAAGAAGCAGAAGAGGGCAATCGGCTGGACTATGGAAGACATAAAAGGCATTAGCCCGACGTTTTGTATGCATAAAATACTGCTGGAAGCTCGCTGTAATAACTCTATTGAGCAGCAATGAAGGTTGAATCCCATCATGAAGGAGGTAGTTCGGAAATAAGTGATTAAGTGGCTGGATTATGGCATTGTGTACCCGATTTCAGACAGCTCTTGGGTCAGCCCAGTTCAGTGTGTCCCTAAAAAGGGAGGAGTTATAGTAGTGACTAATGATAACAATGAGTTGATTCCCACAAGAACGGTGATTGGTTGGCGAGTTTGCATGGAAGGACCATTTCCCGCTGCCATTTATTGACCAAATGTTGGATCGGTTGGCTGGAAAGGAATTTTACTGTTTTCTTGACGGATATTCAGGTTATAACCAGATTTCTATAGCTTCGGAAGACCAGGAAAAAACAACATTCACTTGTCCCTACGGCACCTTTTCCTTTAGGAGGATGCCGTTTGGCTTATGCAATGCCCCCGCCACCTTTCAGAGGTGTATGATGGCGATTTTCTCAGACATGGCAGAAAATATTCTTGAAATTTTTATGGATGACTTCTTAGTATTTGGGGAGTCTTTTGACAGTTGCTTGGCTAATTTGGAGCGAGTTTTAGAGAGATGTGAGGAGACAAACTTGGTTCTCAACTGGGAGAAATGCCATTTTATGGTGAAGGAAGGCATAGTTTTGGGCCATAAAGTCTCTCATAAGGGCATTGAAGTAGACAAGGCAAAGCTGGAAGTGATTGAGAAATTGCCACCATCGACAACCGTAAAAGGCATTAGAAGTTTTTTGGGGCATACAGGGTTCTATAGGCGGTTCATCAAAGATTTTTCGAAGATCTCAAAACCCCTTTGTTCATTGCTGGAACAAAACCGCCAGTTTGAGTTTACTAAAGACTGTCATGAAGCATTTTTTACATTGAAGAAGGCATTAGTTACTGCCCCAGTCATTGTTGCTCCCGATTGGTCTTTGCCATTTGAACTAATGTGCGACGCTAGTGATTTTGCTATTGAGGCGGTACTTGGGCAGCGAAGAGAGAAGATTTTTGACTCTATTTATTATGCAAGCAAGACACTAATTGATGCTCAAATGCATTACTCAACCACCGAGAAGGAGTTGTTGGCTGTGGTGTTTGCTTTTGACAAATTCAGGTCTTATCTTGTTGGAACGAAGGTGATTGTTTACACCGACCATTCAGCAATCAAGTACCTCATTGCCAAGAAAGATGCCAAGCCAAGACTTATCCGTTGGGTTCTTTTGCTGCAAGAATTTGACTTAGAAATTCGAGATCGAAAGGCACTGAAAACCAAGTGGCTGATCATTTATCTCGGCTGGAAGCAAGTGGTGACAGTAAAGATGAGATGCAAATTCAAGAAACATTTCCTAATGAACAGCTGCTGGTTTTAACTCAAGAGACTGCTCCATGGTATGCCGATGTTGTTAATTATTTGGTGAGTGGATTACAGCCCCCAGATTTTACTAAACAGCAGCTTAAAAAATTCTTCCATGAGGTGAGATTCTACTATTGGGATGAGCCTTACTTGTACAGGCAGTGTGCGGATCGAATGAGGCGGCGTTGTGTGCCCGAAGAGGAAGTTGCAAGCATCCTAGAACACTGTCATTCTTCTCCCTATGGTGGACATGTTGGGGGACAAAGAACAGCTGCCAAAGTCTTTCAATCGGGCTATTATTGGCCTACAATTTTCAAGGATGCTCATGATTTTGCAAGAAGATGTGACCGCTGCCAAAGAGTTGGCAATATTTCAGCAAGAAATGAGATGCCGCTGAATTGCATTCTTGAGGTGGAACTCTTTGACGTTTGGGGAATCAATTTCATGGGACCATTCCCACCATCTTTTGGCAATCTTTACATATTATTGGCGGTAGATTACGTCTCTAAATGGGTCAAAGCAGTAGCAAGTCCCACAAATGACTCCAAGGTAGTGATGAAGTTTCTCCATAAGCAAGTGTTTACTCAGTTTGGAACCCCACGGGCTTTGATAAGCGATGAAGGTACCCACTTTGTGAACAAGATCTTAGCAGCCTTGTTGGCCAAATACAGTGTGAAACACAAGGTTGCTATTGCCTACCATCCTCAAACTAACGGGCAAGCCGAGTTGTCAAACCGAGAGATAAAAGGGGTTCTTGAAAAAGTTGTAAATCCTAACTGCAAGGATTGGTCGCAGAGATTAGATGATTCGCTGTGGGCGTACCGTATAGCTTACAAAACACCTCTCGGAATGTCCCCCTACCGGCTGGTTTATGGGAAGGCTTGTCACTTGCCTGTCGAGCTGGAACATCGGGCATTTTGGGCCCTCAAGAAGCTGAACCATGATCTTGGCGCTGGTAGAGAAGCCCGCATGTTACAGTTGAATGAGCTTGAGGAGGTGAGACTGTTTTTGTATGAAAATGCCAAGCTGTATAAAGAGAAGACTAAAAGATGGCATGACAAGCGAATTTGGCATAGAGTGTTTGAAGAAGGCCAGCGAGTATTACTTTTCAACTCACGGCTGAAGCTGTTCCCAAGCAAGCTCAAGTCCCATTGGTCGGGACCATTCACCGTAGTTAAGGTGTACCCATACAGAGCTGTAGATGTCAAAGAAGATCAGTCCGGGAGGGTATTCAAGGTGAATGGGTAGCGGCTTAAGCACTACCTTGGAGGGGAGGTCGATAAAGCGAAGACCTCCATCATTTTGAAGGATGCTTGAAGGAGAAGGACTATGGGCTGCCATGTATTTAATGTATCACACTTGGGCAGCCCATGAGTGAAAGAGACAGATTGTAAATAAATAATATATGTAACTAAGTTTGGGGTGTACCACCCCTTGTAAAAAGAACAGAAGAAAAAAAACACAAAAAAATATATATATAAATAAAAATAGTATATATATATAGATACATATACTTGGGTTTTCTTGAGGTTACTAAGTGTGTTTGCTGGTGTTTGCAATGATTTATTGCAAGTGGAAGAAAGGAAGCTGTAATATGGGAACTAGTCAAGTTTGGTTAAAAGGCAGAGAATTTTCAAAAAGCTGGAAAGTCCCAGTTGTTATAGCATTGCTTCAGCATTTCGCAGGGACGTAGAAGGAAAATGCTATGCTATGAGCTTTGCTATATCAACTGGGAGCATTTTATTCTGGGAAATTTGGAGGCCTTTTATAAAAAAAACAAAAAACAAAAAGAGAGAAAAGTTATATATATCAGTTTAATATATATATTATCAATTTACTGTATATATATATATTTTTTTTATTTTATCATATATATATATTTACTGTATATATATATTTTATATTTATTTTATTATATATATATATTAGTATATTGCATTTATATATATTAAACTGAACCCACAACCCCAGAAATCCTTTCCCACACCACAATAACCAGAACCCACGACCCCAGCCCTCACCTCCATCGACCCCCCCCTGAACCACGAACTCACGGCCATGAAACCCACTCGCCCAAATCACCCAGCTCCGCCCTACACCGCCTCACCACTCCGAGCCACCCCGTCGCCTTCTCCATCTCACCCAGCCAACGACCCAGCACCGAAACTCTCCGCCTCTCCACCACGACACGACGAACCCATCACAACCACGACCCATGGCCCATTGCCAGCGCCGCCTAGCCCACACGACCCGACACCATACTCAAGCCTCAACGGGACTCACGGCCTCCAGCTTACCCATTCAAGTTTCAGGGCAGTCTCTTATTCAGTAAGCTTCTTCTTGGCAGAGCATATTTCTGTAATTTTCATGGAGTAGGTATTTTGAGCTGCTGATATTCTGTTGTATTTCCTGGTGATATACTGTGAAAAATTTCTCTTTGTGGGGAGGCCATTAATTGGGTTGCAGCTCTTGAGAATATCAGCTGATTTATTACTGACTGACCGAGGCTCATCACCACAGCCACATTCTCGTTCCGAACACATATCTCGTTCCATCACAGTCACCATGCCTAAAGTGAAGTACTGCGCCCACAAAGCCAAGAAGAAGCCATTCTCTGAAGTCCCCAAATTTGCCTCTGAAACAGCAGAGGAAAAATACTATTCTTCTATCTGCCACAAAGATTTCTACATGGAGCAAGGCCTGATAGCCGTGAATGCCAACTTCAGTGACCTGCCCGACTAGTTAATTGATACTGTCACAGAGAGGAATTGGGAGACCCTGTGCTCAACACCGAAACCAGCCGTACCCGAGTTGGTCAAAGAATTCTATTCCAACTTCTTGGCCGAGCAATGGCCTACAACAATAATTGTTAGAGGAGTAGAAGTGCCATTTTCGGCTGAGGTCATTAACGAGATTTTCTTGTTGGAGCAAGTCGAGTGCGAGTTCACCAAGGGACGTGAACAGATGTCTGACGAACTGATTAAAGATATTATACCCGAGCTGGCCAAACCAGAGGCCGAGTGGGACATTGATGAGAATGGAACGTTTCGTTTTTGAAGAATGGATCTGCAACATGAGATGAAATGCCTCTACAGCTTTGTCCAGTCTACCTTGCTCCCAACCTCCCATGATTCCACAGTGAGTAGGGAGCGCATGTGGATGCTCTATTGCGTAATGAAAGGGATGCCAATTGATGTAGGTTCCGTGTTGGCGCAAGAAATTTTTGACTGTGTGCATCGGTCAAAAGGCAAGCTCTTCCTGCCCTCCACTGTTACCGCTATATGTCGCGAGGCCGGTGTCCCGGTGTGGCCAGAGGAGGGGCTGGTTCCAACAAAGGGGCTCATCAGTTTTGGCCCGGCCCGTGCTCCCAAGACTAATGCTGCTTCATCCTCAACTTCCAGTGATCCCGTCCTGGAGCAATTGACCAGGCACGGGCAGATACAAAACTAGATGCAGCTGAGGCAAGAGCAGATATGTGAGCGTCTGTGCACCCTGTGGACTTATGAGCAGCAGAGGGATGCAGCAATGAGGAGTGTGCTGCAAAAGGCTCTACCCAAAGCTAGTCCACAATTTCCAGCGTTCCTAGATAAAATTTTGAATCCTTGGACTGAAGATGTTGATGACAAAGAGGAGTCCCATGGCGAGGACTTCGAGTAGAGGGGGTTTCCTTTCCTTGTTATTTAATTTTCTGTTAATTTATGTTATTTTGTGTTTTGTGACTGTTCTTATTATGTTTTTAGTTTAGGTTGTTTAAATTGTGTTTTAGCATTGAACTTTAATAGCTGTGATTGTGTGTTGTTTATATTTGTGCTTGAGAGATACTGTTGTTTGGTCAGGCTTAGCGTAGCGCTCGATGATGATATCGTCCATCTTCCTCCATTTGTGTTTTGCCCTGATTTTGTGTGTTCACTATGCTAGTTTAGGTGCTATTGCTATCTTTAATGCCATCTATTAGTAATTATTTCAATAGTTGTGTGCTTGTGCTATCCCACCATGCTTTGGATCTCTAGAATAACCAACATCTTGAGAAAGTTTAAGCTTCTAGAATTGGTTAGTGTAATCCTTGAGGCGAAATCCTAGCTAGCTTTACCACTTAGAAATGATCTAGGCCATCCTTGGACGTTTGGGCCTTTCAAGCTTACCCATTGTATATTAATTCCCCCTAGTCACCCTTAGTTGAGCTAATTTTCCTATTCTTTCTTAATACCTATCATTAATGATAACCCTCTGCTTAAATTGTTATTTTTAACTTTCATTAACCAAACCTAGCTGCTGAAATTTATCAAGAACAGATTATTTGCAGTAAGTTTGGGGTTAGTGGGGTTAGTTTTTAGCCATGTGGTGAGCTATTCCAAGTTTCATTTATTAGCCACATTGGGGAGAATGATGGGATTTAAGTTTGGGGTGTGTGGGAATGAGCTCACATAAAAATATTCATATTTCTCTTGCTATATATATATATATCTTTACTGTTACAATTAAAAAACAAAAAAAATAAAAACAAAAAACAAAAACAAAACCAAAAACAAAAAAATAGAAAAAAAAAAAAGAGAGAGAAAGAGGCAGTTTTGAAACTAAGTTTGGGGTGTACAACCCCCTATCCAAGAAAATATTGGAGGCTTCTTTCTATTCTTCTAGTTGAATTTGGAAATAACAGTAGCAAGAGAATTAGAGCTAAATCAAATTATTCATTGTGGGTTAAAAATACATTTTGGGTGAGAGCTTGAGAGAAGAAGAAAGGTTCTTGATAAGTTGAGGTGGTTAGGTTATAAGCCATAGAAATATTACCTTTTATCCTACCCTAACCTAAGCCTTACACTACAAGCCGAGTAAAGTCCTTTTGATCTAGGTGGTAAAGCTAGACTACATTAGTGGAGAGGGTTGCACTAATTCAACCTATGGAAGCAGATATTTTTAAACTTGAGGATCAAGGGTAGTTATTAGAGGAATTCAAGGTGTTGGTGGGAAGCATTTGCACACTCTAGTGATTGGGTTACTTTTGGGAGGCATTAGTGATATCAATAGCACTTAAAATGAGATTGAGACATATAAATTCAAGGCATATTCACTACCATCATATCATTCCATTCCACATAATTCTAAGAGCATTTTCTTCGCTAAGCTATGATTGATTGATCATTACTCTCTCATTTACAAATCTGTGTTTGTTGTTGTCTTAGTGTTTGTATTGTTTATTTTGCTTCTGTTTTTCATTACTCGAGGACGAGCAATATGCCAAGTTTGGGGTGTGATAACTCTATGATTTAGTGTTATTTTTATTAACTTTGAACTTGAATTTTGGGTGAAAAGAGTAATGAGTGTGATGTTATTTGTAAGTTTGTTTAGTTTTTACCTTTCTTTTCTAGTTAGTGTGTTAATTCAAGAGTCTTGTAAATTGTTGGTAGTAATTGTAATTAATTAAGTAATTGTTTGTGTTTTGTTGTTTAGGAAAGGAACTTTTGACTCGCCAAGGAAAACTAAGGAATCCAAGGAAAAAGGGGACAAAAAGCTGGAAATGCTGCTCAAATGCTGGAGGCCGAGTGTTAGCAAATCTGGAAATTGGGGACTGACGTGGACAAGAGCCAGCTGACCTTTCTTCACTTATCTCAGCTCCTATGTGGCACCCACTTAAAAGTTAGGTCAGCTGGTTGAGGTGGCGTGGACTAATGGACCAAGAAAGGAAATGGAATTTCTAATTAGGGTAAGGAGAAGAAAAAAGTACCCTAAGGGAGGACAGCCGAAATTATCAAAGGGGAGGAATAGAAAACACAGTACAGTTTTTACTCAGCAAGAAAGAGGTAAAAGAAAAATTGCAGAGAGATATACACAGAAAAATCAAGTACCCAAAAGAGGAGATCCACGAGCAAAGAAGGAGGAGGACGATAGCAACTGATTCTACTTCTTCTCTTTCTTCTATATTTTTCTTTTGTGTAGTGTATACTCTTCATTCTACATTGTGTGAAACTGAATATTAGTTATGGATGAACAATATCTGGTTTGGGTTGTAATTTTCAGTTTGAACATGAGCTAATCCTTTTGAGATTTGAATGGCTATGGAACCCGATGTTATGAATTAATGATGAAAATTGCATGAGTTTAGCAACTTGCCTTTGTTCATTCAAGTGAGATGAATGTTAAATGATTGTTAATTACTAGCCATGACTAATGTTATCCAATAAATTAGCATTGATGACGTGGCAAGCAATCCCTGGACACGTGGCTGACACCTGGAAGCGTCTGCTAGAGTATCGACCAGAGGACACAGTAGAAGCAGTGTAAGCCCGTATTACTCGCGACCAGTCTGGTCGATGGTTCCGTGTACAAGGCAACATTTATGGGAAGATCTTTGTAATCCCGAATTTATCTCACTCAATCTCCTGAGTACCCGATTATTCAGGGAAGAATATCTGTAACAATCTTTTGTAACCCCCCTTGAGCCTATATAAATAGCAAGAGATAGCTCAAGGGAGGGACTTTTTTTTTGGCTTTTGAATCATTCGAAACTATAGTAATTCTCCTAGTAAACTTGTATTGTTCTTCAGAGGTTAGTGGAACTCATTGAACCCTAGTTCTTTGATCACTCTTCTGATTCTTATATCAATATCAGTCTAAATGGACGTAGGTCATTACCAGATCCTGGGGCCGAACCACTATAAATTACTGTGTTTTGTTTACTTTTGTCATTACGTTCTTCTCTATATATTCATTCATATCAATCACATTTTGACTCCGTGTCAGTTGGCCAAATCTTGGGTCAACAACTAACAATTTTCTTAGCTAGATCTGATTCTGGAAAGGTTATATCTAGTGGAAATAACTTGGATGATGCAAGAGAATTACCATGTTTAGGTTGTTCTTAGTGAGTAAAATAGGAATATTTTGCTACCTTGTATAACTTGAGAATTGGTGTGTAATTGCTGTTTTGCAACCTGATTAAATATAGGAATGTATTAAATCAAGTTGTAGAATTAATTCACTGAGTTTTGGGAAAATCTCACGTGCTTATCTTAGAATTCTGTTAACTCTGTGCAACTTTGCTGAACGAATGCTGTAACAACTGGGCAGATTAACATAGGGGGAAATAGCTATTCAGATCTATTAATCCATAAGCACTTTTTCTTGAATTCAATTTTGCTATCATTTTAGTTGTAATTTTAAATAGATTTAATTGCAGTCATTTAATTTCAGATTGATAGTACAATCATTCTCATAATTTCTTCCTTTAATTTTAAATTGTTGATTAGTTGGTTTTACATTTGCTTGATTTTGCAATCCCTGTGGAGACGATACTCAACTTACTACTATAATACTTGTTGCCGACTGTGTACACTTGCACATTTTATTTGCTAAAAATTACGCAACACCCCCACTGACATCCTAGACGTCTCGCGAGACCATTGTCTCTCCATACCTCGGCGCACCAGGCAAGGGCCTCACCTCGCCTTGGTGCATCCGTCATTCGCGAGGTCATCACGCGAGACCATCACACGAGGTGCTCCAAGGGCCTCGCCTTGGCGCATCCTCCATCTGCGAGCCCATCACGCGAGGCCATCACGTGAGGCGGTCTAAGGGCCTCACCTCGGCGCATCTGTCATCTGCAAGTCCATCACGAGAGGCGGTCCAAGGGCCTCGCCTTGCCTTGGTAGCTATCACGCGAGGCGCTCCAAGAGCCTTGCCTCGTCTTGGCGCATCCTCCATCCGTGAGCCCATCACGCGAGGCGGTCCAGGGGCCTCGCCTCGCCTTGGCGCGTCCTCCATCACGCGAGGCTGTCTAAGGGCCTCGCCTCACCTTGGCACATCTATCACCCGCGACTCCATCTTGTGAGGCAATCCCCAGCGCCTCGCCTCGCCTCAGCGCGCCCACTATCCGCAGGGCCTCGCCTCGGCTGTGCCCTTGCTCTAGCATCCGCGAGGCCACTCCCACGGGGCCGTCCACAGGGGACGCCTCTGCTACGCCCACACACTTGCATCCCCTATGATATAAGCTTAGGCCCCACTGATGAGGCCCTTCTTTACTCTCTAAGGAAGGTGTCACCAGCGGGGTATGACACCCCCCTGCTTATCATACTCAAAGTTGCAAGTACACCTATATTTCGCAAAATGAAAAGGGGTTGGAGCAAGGGCATATCTTGGATACATGAGAGACACCTCCAGATACAAAGCACATGTATGGGAACAAATTGTACCACCAGGAGGAGCGCAGGGGCATGATTCTCGAGGCCGTACTAGACAGGTATTGGTGGTACAAGTTAGTACTAATGGCAAAAGCACTACTTGTATGTCGTCGACCATGTGTCAGAGTCGACACCACCACCACCACCACCTGTACCACTATGCCTGGCACCACTCCTCTGAAATTTGTACGAATCAAGTAGTGGAGACCTTCCCATGGTACCTGGCCATGTACTGGAACCAACACCACTACCCTTGAGACCACTCTCCTGACAGTGTACTTGTGTACCACCTGGTCCCCTGGACCACAATGTATCCAGGGCCATTAGAGCCCATTATAAAATGAACCCCACTTCCATAGAAGGGGGTTGGAAAAAATATTGTAGCACTACACCATAAGAAATACAAATTCAGTTCACCATTTTTCTTCTGCAAGTGTTCTTTGAGTTTCCAATTAAATCTTTAAGGTTTTTCTTTTGATAATCTCTACGTTTCTATTTTTCTAACTTAACTTGGTTGACGAGTTCTCACCGTCAAAAAAAGGGAAATTAGGGAGAGAGAGAGAGAGGACATGGAAGAGAATGAGAAAGGAAGGGATTTGATTTCCCTTTTTGTGCTCCATAACTTGATTTGTGGTGAGGGAATCAAGGGAGGAAAGGTCAAGCTATTATTGGAGATATTTTTTTTTCCATTAGGGTTAGGCTTGAGATAAAAGGAAAATAGAGAGCCTTTTCCTCACACATTGCAGTGTGACCGACGACTAGAGAGAGAGAGAGAGAGAGACAATGCATGAGTGCTAGAGAGAGAAAGAGAAGGAGAAAAGAAGAAGGAGGAGGAGGCTTCAAAACACCCTAGGGAAAAAAGGATCTAGTGTTTCTATATTTTTTTGTCTTTTTTTTCATATATTTCTTTTTCTTGGATCTGAAGAGATGGATTGTTTTATTTTGGGTTTGGTCAAAACTAGGTCTTCAGGTGCCAAGGGACTGACCACTTTCTTTTGTATTCTTGAAAACTACAAGGAGGTAGTAATCTCTAGCCTTGCTATTATTTTTTTGGTTATTTTGTATTTGATTGATGTTGATTTTGAATTCCATATGTGTGCCAATGGTTGCTTCCATGTCATTATTTTATCAAAACCATAGAAATATGAAAGGAGATATGCATGACTATGATTTCATTTGTGATTATGAAATATGGGTATGATGATGTTATGTATTTCCCTGATTTACGATACATGTTCTTTGTAGTGTCACAGAATTTTACTTAGCTAGATAGTAGTAGCAGCAGCTAGTATTAGCTTGTAGTATGTTAGTTTTCGTGGACATTGGTTCAAGTCAGGATTTAGTTGGAAACTCATAAAAACAGTTATAGATTTTATAAGTTTAACCTATAGTTTAGAAATATTAATTACAAAGGTTTGATTAATATAGCTGGTCCTAGAAATAATATTTATTATAACCTAAGGTTTAGATAGAATAATTAAGAGCATGACACTTGTCACATGCTTGTTTATTTAAGGATTTTAGATGAATTAATTAATAATAGGAGAATCTAGAAGCTCTAGAACCTTCCAGCAGCTATTAGGATTACGTTTTACTTAGTCAAAGTTGTTTTAACAAACTTTAAATATCCTAAAAGTGTGCAAAAACGTGTTTAAAATATCAGTGTAGAAACGAAAAAACAGGTTAAATTCGCACGAATGAAACGAGGAAGGCTCAAGGCATAGGAATAGGCGACATATCACCTTCGGTAGGGCGATATATCGGCCCTAGGGTTAGTTTTTAAAACTTTGTGGAATCCGAGCTAGAAACAGCCCTCAATCACTTGGACTTGCACTTGAACGTTTTTGACCGAGTTCTGGGCATGTTTTGAAACAAAAATCAAATATTTTAAATTTATATTCATTTATTTATTCAATTTTAAAAGGGGTTAGTTTCACTCCTTGAACTCTATAAATAGGACCTAGTACTCAACCATTTCATTCATTATTCAAGCATTCTTCATAGCCTCCAAGTTGCTAAGATTACTCTAGAGAGAAAACACTTGGGTTTTGGGTTAAAAGCTTTTCCAATATAAGCTTTATAAACACTTGGGAAGTAAGATAGAGTGACTTTTCCGTATCGAGGTGTAGATCAGAGTTCTAGATCATTCAAGGTATTCTTATCCTCAGATTTAGTCCATCATAGTTCTTTTATTTTCTTCCATTTTTCTTTCAGATCCTAACTTGATTTTATGACTTCTTGATTAGGTGTTTTAGTTCTTGAAACTTAAGGTTCTTCGGTAAGTTTCTACTCTGATGGTTTAGTTCTCTTTTCATCTCCTTTTCTTTAAAAGCTCATAGTTTTACTGTTGGTTTTAGGAGTGTTCAAATCCCGTTCTTGTCTCCATTATCCCGGGTCTTGGTAAGGAAAATAGGTTAGATATATGTGTTATAATATGTTATGTTGATATGTTATATATGTATACAAATATGTTTTATGTTTTGTAGTCACTTGGTGTTTATAGTTGCTTAGACAGCAAACCCCAAGATTTTTTATCATTATCGTGGTTTAGAGTTATGATTTACCCTACCTCGATTAGTAGACTGAGGACCTAGATGGGTTATCATATACTACCTTGCGATCTAACCTACCTCGATTAGTAGACTGAGGACCTAGATGGTTTCATCACATGCCACGGTAATGAGTTAATGACCATTAATATTGTAGTCCTCTATGATATACATTTTTACGTCATATGTTTATAGAATATGTTTTATGATATCTTCTTATGATTTATGATATCTGTTATTAGTAGATTTTCCATGCTGGGCATTAGGCTCATTCATTTTATTTTAGATTGTGAAGGAAAATGAACATGGAAGGCGGGACGGATTCGTGGTAGCTTGGCATGTGTATTAGGGATGAATTGACTGAATGGACTGCTGGAAGATTGAGGATGACGTTGTTTTAAAGTCTTTTAATTTATGTTTTATGCATTTCCGCACTTAATGTTTAAACGATTGATTAAAGTTTATGTTTTTATGTTTTATGTACTAAACAATGTACCCATACCTTATTTTGTATTTGGTACTGTATTTTGGATTTTTAATAAAGTTCTAATATATTTGATGTATGTATGTATTCCAAAATAGTAGTTATGTTTAGTAGTTTTAATGGTCCGAGGTCTAGAATTAGTCGGGGCATTACATTCTTCTTGTGTTTTCCTTGATATTTTTGTATTGTTGTACTTCCTTACTGGGCTTTTAGCTTACCTCGTACTTTTCTCCTTTCAGGTAAACAATAGGGTTTCTCCCTAGCACGCGGTGTGATGTGGGGAGTTCCGACGTCTGAGTATGTATGGCCTGGGGTGCCCAATGAACGTACAACAATCAATATGAGCGCCAAGAATAAATGAACACTATGTTATGAATTTTATTTTTGATCACATCAATGGGACATAAAGTTATATTTTTTTTAATGTTGCATAAAGACACACTATTTTTTTTTTTTCAACTATTGGGCCCAATATGCATATTTCACCAAGGCCCCACTAAGTTTTTCCTTAAAATGGCATTTTCCTATTAACTATGAGTTGAACAAATTTTTTATAAAGTAGTGGATTAGGGTGCTTTACAAAGGGTATCAAAGACAGGTCGTTCATGTTTCCAAGGAACCTCCCCATACATGCTAAAGATGGGAAAATCTCACCTCATCATATCGTAAGTACTTGCTTTAATTGTTATCTACTTTCCTTGCTTTAAATTTTTAGTTTTGTAAATTGCAGTATAGAAAGATGGCTCCTATCATTACGATCAAAGGGATCCGCGCTATACCTAAGGTACAACTAGATGAGGATCACGATGATTGGAGGATCGTCATACTAAAATCGACAGTAGTGGTTTGCGAGCGTATCCAAGGGTAAATTAACAAGAGAGGAGCACTGCCCATTGAGCAATACTGGGTGCTGAGGGGATCACTGTCTATATATCCCGAGGCTTTCCTTCAGTTGACCATAGCATGGCGCGATATCGTCTAAGAAAATTTGGACTTCGACGTGATCGAGTACACTATTTACGACCTCGTACAAAATTACAATTTTAATCATTTGGAGGCGGTCCTGGTTAAGAATGATGACTGAGAGATGGAGGAACGATTCGAGACCATTCATGACGTGGAAGGGGAGATGGTGCGTCAAGAAGTAATACACGGCATACCAAAAGTGAGCGTCAGGATGAGGACATTGGCTAACGCTCCTGACTACTTCCAGATTTCGGAAGATGTCTTCGATTATAGCTCAAGGGATGAGTCCATGATCGAGGACTAGATTCCATCTCAATTTTCTTCAATAAATGTTACTAAATAAAATGGGACTTCGTAAAAAAAAACCCTTAAAAACCTATGGATTCTTTTATGATTTTATTTAGACACTTTGTTGGATGTTTGAATTTATGTGGTAATTTTGAGCAAACATTGGATATTATGGTTTAATATTTTTCTCTCTTGCAAACTCTAAATAGTGTGGATATGAGAATGTATGTGTAATATCTGTCTTTTTGTTTCATGGGTGTTTTAGTAATTTTGGCCTGTGACGACAATTTGGTAATTTAATACTCTTGAGGGCTATTTTTATAATTTTGTGAAATTATGTGTTCTGTGATTATATGAATATGTTTATGTGATATTAATATATGTGTAAGATATTTTATGTTGGAAAATATCGAGGGTGCTCAAGTTATGTGTTAAAGTGACGAATCAAGTTTTCCTTCAAGTGCTAGGGGCTTTATTGTCAAGTATTGTTGAAAGTGGGGTCATCATAGAATGAAGATAACTTATGAAGAATAGGTTAATTATGGATTATGAAAACTAACAGTTTAGTGGCGAATTATTAAAAATGGTTTAAAGAAATTGTTAGAATGGCTTAGATCAAGGGTAGGATGGTAATTTGGTGATAGTGAGTCATTATAAATAGAAAGTGAGAGACTAGGGTTATGGTTAGACTCACAATTTGAATATGGTGGCTGCTCTACACATGATCAAAGGAGAGAGACAACTCTACCTGTCAGTCTCTATCTAGACCAGGGTTCATGGTCTAAGGAAGAAGAATGATGGAGGATCTCTTCATATACGAATGGATCACTAGGAACTCATGTGGGGACTCATTTTGGATGCTTTGGGAGAAGCTTTCCAAGGCTTAGGTTGTTGCACATGATCTTGGTAAGAACTTCTCACACTTTTAAGGAGGGGATAGTTTCTTTGATAGTTCTTGAAACTTTGAGTTATGTTAATAGTGGATTTTATTAGAAAGCATGATAGGTTGGGATGATTGGTTTTATATGCATATAACTTACTAGGTTGTTAATCTATAATGGTTAGAAACATGCTAGTGTTGAATTTATTAACTTATGATTGCTAGTCTTCAAATGTTTTTCAAGTAATATTCATTATTTTTATTCAAGCTAAAAGAAGATCTTTTCACTCCTTGAACTCTATAAATAGGGCCTAGTACCTAGCCATTTCTCTCATTATTCAAACCTGTGTTCATAGCCTTCAAGCTGCTAGGTTTACTATTAAGTGATAAACACTTGGGTTGGGTTATAAGCTTTATCATTTTTAAGCTTTATAAACATTTGGGAAGTAAGATAAATAGTGTATTTTTCTATATCGAGGTGTAGTTCGGTTCTAGTACATCCAAAGGTATTCCTAATCTTATGTTCATTTATGTATGACTCTTTAGTTTCTATTAGTTATCTTTACTCAAACCCTAACTTGTTGTTTTCCACTCTTGGTTAGGTATTTAAGTTCTTTGAACTTAAGGTTTCGTTTCGGTAAGTTTCATCTTGGTGGTTTAGTTTATTTCTTGATCATCTCTTTCATTAGAAATACTCACATTTTTATTGTTGGTTTTAGGAGTGTTCCAAATCTCGTCCTTGTTCTCACATCCCGGTTTTGGTAAGGAAAATATGATGGAATTTTATATGTTTTTATGTCATCTTATGTTATGTTATGTTATATTATGTATGTTGATAGACCTTGGGCATATGACTTGTATAGCTAACAAGCCCCAATAATTTATGGGCATATAACTTGCTTAGCTAGCAAGCCCCATAAATCTATTGGGCATATTACTTGTTTAGTTAACGAGCCCCAAGTAGTATAATGGCCATTGTAGTAGTATATGACATATGTTATAGTATATGTTTATGTTTATGTTTATGTTTATGTTTTATGTTATTAGTAGATTTTCCTTGTTGGGCATTAGGCTCATTCCTTTATTTTTATGTATGCAGGAAAATAGTTATGGCGGCGGAAGGATTCTTGGCAGCTTGGGGTTGTGTATTGAGGAAGAATGGATTCGATGGACTGCATGAACGATTCGAGGATGATGTTGTTTTCAGTCTTTTTAATTATGTTTCTATCTATTTTTCCGCACTTGGTTTTGTAAACAATTTTAATTAAGTTAAAGTTATATTTTATTTTTCAAACAATGAGATCCCATACACTGAATTTATGTATTTCAACATTTACTTAGAGTTTTTAATAAAGTTTGTGAATGTTTCTTCTGTTCGTTTTCGTGAAAGTAGTGTCTATGTATAGTGGTATTAATGGTCCAAAGTCTTAGAATTAGTTGGGTCATTACATTGAGGTAATGATTATGATCTAATGGTTATGATTGCCCATGTGATGTGAATGACTATTCTTTGTCATATATGTTAATGGAGTTACGAATATTTCACAGTTATGTGTATTGATGCATGTTCACATTGAGTTTATGAGATTTGGTTATATCATGCTTTGACTGTGTATTCATGAATATAACATATGTGGAAAGAGTAAGGGAATACATATTCTCTTAACTTGGTATGTGGTAAGAACAAAGGGATTGTCGAAAGGGCAGTGGGTTGTCGCAAGGGCAGTGAGACGTTGTAAGGGTAGTATGTTTGTGTTTATAATGGTCATAATGACATTGATAAATGGTCGAAATGACACTGGTAACATGCATTATGATTTTATTATGTTACACTATGATATGCTATAATATGTTATACTATATTATGTGTAACGACCCGAATTTAGTTTTAAAGCTAAGTGTTATGATTACTGTGCCTAGAGGGCATAATGGGATATACATGTTGAATTAATTAAATAAATGCGTGTGTAATGCCCCGGATTCCCTATTATGGTTAATGGATGGATTAGTAGGCCGGGAGGGCCATAATTGTTTAATTACGCCATTAAATGTGTTTACGCATGTTTATGAGAATTATATTATAATATAATGTTAATTGTATGCATGTCGATGATATATGTTGAGACCACATTATGATGTGGGTTTGTTCGAGCTATTCGACATGAGACGATCGTAGAATATTAAAGTAGCGGTTTAGTCATAACGGGATTAAGTGTCGGGACTTGGGTTGAGTCTCGGGGTGATTTTGATGATTAGAGATTTACCGGGAGATAAAGGGTAACAGGATGTGAATTATTGGTATTTGAGAACATTGAGAATAGCAGGAATTGGAGAGCGTTAATTATGATTAACGAGTTAGGAGGAAAGTACCAAATAGGCCCTTGGGAGTCTTTAGAAAGTATTAATTGACCTAGGGGTAAAATGGACATTTCACCCCTAGGATAGATATAACCTTTGATAGCTGAGGAAAGTGGTGGAAAAACAGAGTATGCAAAAGAGTTCTCCCGTACCTTCTTCTCCTCACTGTTCTTTGTGGTTTTTGAACCAATTTTGAGGATTCAAGCTTGGGAAGAAAGCCTTGGGAGTTTGGGAGTGTGTTCCACCATTGAAGACCATCATAAGCCGAGCTTTGGGTAAGTTTCTAACCATGGTTTTCTCTGGTTTGCCCTGTTCTGGTTTTATTTTGCAGCTGAGATTTCTAGGGTGAATTCATGGTTTTGTTGGGAGTTTTGGCTAGGGTTCCCATGCTTGTTATGTTTGGGGTGTGTTGGGAAGGTTTTTGGGTTCATTTGGCATCAAGAATAGGATTTGGAAGCTTGGAAATCGAGTTAGAATCGAAGGAGTTGAAGAAGGTCGGTTCAGGGGAGTTTGGGCCTGGAGGTAGCGCTACAGCGCCCACCCTAGGGCGCAGTAGCGCTAAGGAACTAAAAGATCGATCGTTCTCAGGGGTCGTCTTTATCATACTTCTCGCTCGAACTTGAGGTAAGAAAACAGTGTATGGATACAGTTGCACCCTGTACAGGTATATGACATGCATGGTTTGATATTGAGGCATGTTGGTTGATATATGTGAACGTGGATTGCATATTAAATGCTAATGAATGCTGATTACCTGTTTAAGATACTGACTAGTTAGGGACCGACTCTAAAGTCGATGATCACGCATTGAGTGGCTCTATGGTATTAATGCGGGACCGACCTTAAGGTCGAAGAAATTATAAGCGCTTGTCTGGTCTACGACCAGATAACTATAGCCAAGGTACATGACCCCGGTGACCGTTTGTCACATGGCTAAGGGACGTTGTCCATAGCTTCGACTCTAGAGTCGTGAGGAAGGTTATGTTGGTGACTATTCACCTTGCACCTGTCCTGATCAAACTTATGAAAGAATCATTTATCAGTTAAGCCCTGGTGACCCTATCGTCACATGGCTAGAGGGAGCGATGCTCATTATTGTGACTTTTGGCTATTGTCACCTATTTACTGGACTGATAGTCCTGAATGGTTATTATGATCGCTGTTGATATTATATCATGTTTTATTATGTTTTCTTGCTGGGCCTTGGCTCATGGGTGCTACGTGGTGCAGGTAAAGGGAAGGAAAAGCTTAACCAACCCTGAGTGGAGAGCTTGGGCGATGTGGTGTACATACAGGGCCGCTTGACCGCCATGGTCAAGGAGTTCTCAGAGGGACTAGGGGTTTACCCTATTTTTGCCGCTTAGGCCGGCGGGGATTGTAAATTTGGAATTGTAGCGACTCTTTTGTATCACGAACTACTTGTAAACATTTTGAAAGGCTCATGAGCAGTTTGTTTACTTAATAAAATGTACCCTTTCCTTTTTACTGGCTTTTCACCTTAACCTGATAATAGTACCCAGATCACATTTTTAACAAAGGACTCGGGTAGCGAGTCAAATTTTCGGTTCACCATAACTGTTCTGGGGTAACCAGGGCGTTACAGCGTGACTACATGTCATACTTGATTTATATGATAATATGGATTTAAATGCATGTTTATGTGTATTAAGTATGCATGTAGGCCCATTCTTCATAATAAGGGTTTGTAATATTGGCTCGTTGCAGGCATAAATGTGATTATATGTGCATTAATGATTGAGACCACATTAGTATGTGAATATATCTGCAATATTCGGCTCGAGGCGATCCTAATGAGCGGGTTAGCGGAATAGTCACAACAGGGTCCAGTACCCGGCTCGAGGCGAGCCTAGGGTTATTTTGGGGACTTATTGAATTTTTAGGATTTATTGGTTAATGTGAAATTATTTGGTGATTAATTGGATATGTTGGGAATAATTGAGAATTTATTAGACGATTTGAGGATTTGCGGGAAATGTGCCTAATGACGCTTTTTCCCTCGGGGGCATTAGAACATAAGGTTATACTTAGGGGCATTACGTTCTTTTTTGTCAAGAGGATAAAGTTACCTCTGGGATAGCTTAGGTAGTGGTAATTGGTAGAAACTCAAGGAAGCAAGGCCAGGGCACTCTCTCTCTCCTTCCAACTGACCCTTACCCTTTCTTTCTCAACCTTGGTGAATTTTTGAGGAAACTAAGAGGAATTGGTCGCTGAAAGCTTGGGGAGTAGAAGACTTAGGCCCAGAAGTTGGTTAGCTACAGCTAGGGGGAGTAATTCACAGCTAAGGTTAGTTTTAATTGTTGTTTCAATGGTGCTCTGTTTTGGTTTTATGGTTGTTCTTATCTTTAAGGTTTAAGATTATGAATTTGAGTTTGGATTGAAGTTTGAGTGTGTTGAGTTGGGGTTTTGTTGTTGATATCATATTGGTGTTATGTTGCAGATTGAATTATAGTTCTAGAATTTATTTGGGAAGTTTTGATGGATTTTTGGCTGAGGAAAAACAGGAAAATCCTGGGTTCGTAGGGTCAAGTCGCGACCCTGTTCTTGGGGCTCCACAACCCAGGGGAACCCAAGCCAGGTAGGGGCTTCTGCTTTGGAGGTGCGTCGTGACTCTCTAAGGAAAGTTGCAGCCCACACCTTGGTTCTAGTCGGGAGGCTCTCTGACCTGGGAGGCGCGCTGCGGCCCTTAGGGGCAAGTTGCGGCCTGCCTGGTCAGTTTTAGGCCACTTCATGTTTTAATGATAGGAACTTTAACCTAAGCGCTTGGGACGAATTCTACTACCCGATTTAGTAGGAATCGAGGTCCTGGAGACTCATATGTTATCCCAAAGCTTTTAATTGGTTTAGGATTTTAATGGTTATCAATTATCACATTGTGACTAGGTTGTATAGTAAGGGCTCAAGATTAGGGATCGTGCTCGGGGCTTGCATACGCTAGCTGCTTGGGACTTGAGGTAAGGAAACTGCACCCGAGTTGTGAATGGAGCTTAAACCCCTGTTAATGAATATGAACATATCTATAGTTGAGAATATTTGAATGGCCATGCTTGTATACGCTTCCATTGATTACTTGCTATGCATTATGCATTTGTGATTATATTTGTTTGTAGGCCGGCCTAAGGGTGCCAGGGGCCGATAGCAAGCGTGTAGAACGCAGCTCAGCCTAAGGGTGCTGGGTCAGCTAAGAGACCAGTGGACTCGGCCAAAGGGCGTCGGGCCTGGATATTATACCATAAACAGAAGTGTGGTTCACACTTAATCATTTTTATTTGATTAATGAGTTTGGTTTACGTATTTGAGTGAGTTGAATCTTACTGTTGGTTGGTTACTTATATCCTATTGTTAATTGAATCTAATGATTTATGTTTAGCGATTTTATATTGTTGCCTAGTTCTGCATGCTGGTTAAAGTCTTCTTGTTGAGCCTTGGCTCATGGGTGCTACGTGGTGCAGGTAATGGAAATGGATAGCTGAGCCAGCCATGAGTTGGAGAGTTTCAGGGGCAGTGTCTACATATGTAGCCTGCTCGATCGCCACAGTCGAGATAACTTGGGATGAACAAGGGTTAAACCCTATTTTACCGCTTAGGATGACTAAGTTGTATTATATTTTTTTTTTAGAAGTCTGTAAATTGATTTTGGGATCCCGTGTGTAAACTTAATATTTTAATGAAAAATTACCATTTTGTTGACCTAATCTTTTAATACTTGACCTTAATTTATTCTTTAATTACACATTTAAGTTCAAATGACTTGCTAAGCGAGTTAAGCACTACTTTAAACACACAGTGTAACGGTCTTGGTTAGCCAGGGCATTACATTATGACTCTTTTATGATATGTTATGACTTAAGATGTGATAGTTGAGCTAGTATATATTTTTTATAATTGGGCTTTGGGGTTGTGATCTACATAGCTCTTCTTGTTGGGCGTTAGGTCACGGGTAGTCTGTGTTGCAGGTGCCATATGTTAGTTTTGTTTCGTTGCGACAGGTGAAGTCCAATCCAGAATGGAAATGTATATCATGAGAGCCTCTCACCCTTGTTATGATCAAAGGAGTGTAAACGCCAAAGTTTTATTTAACATTTTTTTATTCATATGTTTTTAAAGGTGTTTTATTATGATGCAGACCGAAAATAGTTTTGTTGGGTTACTTGCATTTAGGATAAATGTTTTATTTTAAATTACAGATATCCGAATGCTACATGTTTTTAATAAGAATGATTTTAACAAAGTTTTATGCACTATTTATTCTATCATTTGGTTTTGAATCTTTAAAATTATTTGAAATGACTAGTACCCTAATGAGGTCTCGGGGTTAGGATTTTGTGGCGTTATAGTATGACAACTTTCATGATTTACTGTAAGTAACCAAACCATTATGCAATTTATCCTCTCTTACGATTTTCTTTTGGTGCCTTATAATTTCATAATGTTGACAAGAGGAAGAGGGGCAAGAGGAGGCAGGGGAAGGGGGAGTGGCTGAGGAAGAGGTGCCTCTGTAAGTCCCAACGCTATAGAAATCCTTGACTTGAGAATGCCACCATCCCAACTAGCATCCCCAGCTGCATCAGTTATGGATTTGGCTGCAGAAATAACAAGATTGAGGGAACAATTGAGGCAATAGGACGAGGAGTTGGTTCAAGCCAGAAAATTACCCCAAGCGCCCCAGGTACCAGTGGCAGAGCCTGAGCCTCTAGTGCCACCACCTGCACCATTGCCTGTGGCTTATGGATTCGAGCCAGTATATGAGCATTTTAGGAAGCAAGCCCCGCCCTATGGTGACAAAAGATTGGTTAAAGTCAGTAGAAGTTATCTTTGACAACATAGAGTTGAACAATCATCAAAGGGTTTCGTGTGCAACTCACTTACTCAAGTTGGACGCAAGAATATGTGGGATGCGGTGAAGCAGACTAGTTACTTGAGCACTATGACTTGGGCAGACTTTGTTCAAGGATTTGGCATGAAGTACTACAGTACAGTTGTATTGGCAACCAGGGTAGACGAGTTCATGACTTTGGTTCAAGGGAACCTTTCCGTTACCCGATTACGCTCAGATCTTTGACTTGTTGGCTAGGTTTGCACCTAAAATAGTACCAACCAAAGATATGCGGATCCAAAGGTGCATGAGGGAACTTAAGCCTATGATTGCTAGAGATGTCAAGATGACCAGTGCTGAGGTGGTCAGTTATGCTGAGGTTTTGGATAAGACACTTGAAGTGGAGTACATGGAGGAAAGTATATGGAAAGAAAGTGTTGCAACAAGGGAGGCCAATAGAAACAAGGGCTTCGATGAGGGCAACAAGAAGAAGGCCCATGAAGGAAGAATAGTAGCAATGACAAGGGGCCTAGAACCTCGAGAATGAATGTAAATAATCGCAAAAATCATAATCACCACAACAACAGTAACAATCACAACAATGATCATAACCGTGGAAACCACATACACAACAAAGTTGAACGCCCTAGCTACCCTAAATGCTCGCATCGACATTTGGGAGAATGCTAGACCGACACCAACAAGTGTTACAAGTGCGATCAGACAGGCCATTTGAAAAAGGATTTCCCACAGTGGAAAGCACGGTAGGGCAGTATCAGCAATCTAGTGCTAGCTAGGGTCTTTGCATTAACCCAAAGGGAAGCAACCAACAGTAACACCGTGGTCATAGGTTAGCTCCCTATTTTTGGTATGACATGTAGAGCCCTTATTGATTCTGGAGCGACTCACTCTTATATTGCTATGAATGTAATTGATAAACTTGGTATGCCATGTAAACTGTTTGAGTGTAGTTTTACTACAATATTACCATCAAGAGACATTATGTCGTCAACTAGGTGGTTACAATCAGTTTCTATAATAGTAGAGGGCAGAGAATGCCCAGCAGACCTCATAGAGTTTGACATACCAGACTATTACACTATACTTGGCATGGATTGGTTAGCCAAATATGGAGCAACGATAGATTGTCGGCAAAAGACCGTAGAATTCATATCGAAAGAAGGAGAACTCTTTTCTTTTAATGGAGAACCAACAAGAGTTCCTACACCAATTATATCATCATTGGAATCTCAAAACATGATGCAGCATGGGTGTTTGACATATCTAGAAAGGGTGGTGGATAAACTTAAGGAGACAGAGTTATAACCAGAAAAATTCAACATTTTTTGTGAGTTTCCAGAAGTGTTTCCCGAAGATTTACCAGGATTACCCCTTGACAGAGAAATCAAATTCGTGATTGAACTTGCACCAGAGACAATATCAATATCTATAGCAGCCTACCAAATGCCACATGTAGAGTTGAAGGAGCTCAAGACCCAGCTACAGGAGTTCTTGGACAAGGGGTTCATACGACTTAGTCATTCGCCATGGGGGCACCAGTCGTGCTTGTGAAAAAGAAGGATGGAAGTATGAGAATGTGCATCGATTACCAAGAACTTAATAAGGTCACAATTAAGACAAATATCTTTTTCCTAGGACAGATGAACTTTTTGATCAACTGCAAGGGGCGCTAGTATTCTCAAAGATTGATCTACGATCCGAGTACCATCAGCTAAAGGTGAAGGAATGATATATTCCTAAACAACCTTTCAGAACTCGCTACGGACATTATGAGTTTCTAGTGATGCCTTTTGGGCTCACTAATGCCCCAACGACATTCATGGACATGATGAACAAATTATTTAAGGGCTACTAGGATAAATTTGTAGTGGTGTTTATAGATGACATCCTTATCTAGTGAAAGACTAAGGAAGAACATGAGGAGCACCTGAGGTTGACGATAAATAGACTACGAGAGCATCAAATATATGCTAAGTTCTCTAAGTGTGAGTTTTGGTTGGAACAAGTAAGTATCCTAGGGCATATAGTGTCCAAGAACGGAATAGTAGTAGATCCAGCAAAGATCGAGGCCATTAGAGAATGGCCCCAACCAAAGAATGCCTCAGATATTCGAAGCATCTTAGGGTTAGCAGGTTATTAACGAAATTTTGTTGAGTGTTTTTCTATGATCGCCCCACCTCTGACCAACTTAACTCGCAAACACAAAAAGTTCACATGGACAGAGAAGTGTGAAGAAAGCTTTCAAACGATGAAGATAAGTTGATCTCTGCACCTATCCTTTGTGTTCCCACAATGGGCGGAAAGTTTATGGTGTATTGTGACGCATCTAAGAATGACTTAGGTCGCATGTTGATGCAGAATGGGAAGGCGGTAGCCTATGCTTCAAGACAGCTCAAGGACTATGGGAAACGGTATCCCACCCATGACCTTGAGTTAGCTGCAATGGTGTTCGTACTAAAAATATGGAGACATCACCTTTATGGGGATAAGTGTAAAATTTACACCGATCACAAAAGTCTAAAGTACTTCTTCACTGAGAAAGAGTTTAATATGAGACAACGGAGGTGGTTAGAATAAGTAAAGGACTATGATTGCAAAATTCTATACCAACCAGGCAAGGCTAATGTGGTGGTCGATGCATTGAGTAGGTGAGGACATGGGAGTGTCTCAGCTCTGAGCACGATAGAGACGCCTCTATAGAAAGAGATTATAAATATCGGTATTGAGTTCGAAAGAGGAGGCCTAGCAAACCTCACTCTACAATCCTCCCAATTGGAATAGATTAGAGAAGGGCAGAAAGTGGATGAAGCCCTAATGAAGCAAGAGGCTTTGGTATAGGAAGGTGGTAGCGGTGACTTCACTATGTCTAACGGTGGATTGCTGCGATATAAGGATAGGATATGTGTGCCTAAAAATGATGAGATTAAAGAAAGTATTATGAAAGAGGCACATGCAACACCCTATTCCTTACATCCATGGTCAACAAGGATGTACCAAGACCTTAAGGCATGGCATTGGTGGTATGGAATGAAGAAAGATGTTGCTAAGTTTTTTGCTAGGTGTTTGACATGTGAGCAAGTCAAAGAACACCAAAGGCCAATCAGACTACTTCAGCCACTTTATGTTCCGGAATGGAAATGGGAGGGCATATCGATGGATTTTGTGGTAGAATTACCTAGGACCACGAGACAACATGATTCTGCTTGGGTAATAGTAGATAGGCTCACTAAGTTTGCCCATTTTCTACAAGTGAAGGCCACCTACTCGGGGGACTAGTATACAAAGTTGTATGTGAGCGAAATAGTGAGACTTCATGGGGTTCCAAAGTCAATTATTTATGATCGAGGGTGAGTTTTTGAGCTTCAAGCACAATCATGGTGGTTTCTTAATTTTGGGGTGCATGTGCTCAGGTTTCATATGGTTGGGTCATATGGTGTGAGTTATAGATGATGGTAGGCTTGTTTTGGAGTTTGGTTGAGGTTTGGAGGGGTTTTGGAGAGTTTTGGCTTGAGGAAGTTCGAAGAGGAAAAACAGGGTGTTGTTTGGCTGTGACTAGCGCTGTAGTGCTAGCCTTTGGGCGCTACAGTACTAGGCCTTGTGGTCTGGGTGTCTGTTGGCTCTGTTTGTATCACTACAGCGCCCTCTTTGTGGCGTTGTAGCGCTACCCTATTTCCAGAAGAGGGTTTTTGGGATATTTCTTAGGGTTTTGGCCCGAGGGCTCGGGCTTTGATTCCACCACCTCGTTTGGTGGAATTAGGGCTTCCCGAGGGCTCAGGATTGCTCCCAAGGCTAGGTTTTGGAATTGAAGTTTGGTGATGATTCTGATCTATGGCTGTGACAGGTGTATGCTAGGGCTCAGAAGGGATCGTGCTTGAGGGTCGGTTTCATTGATCAAAGCTAACGGAATCGAAGGTAAGAAAACTGGACCCGGTTATCTGATTGTATTGGGACTAAGAGCTCCCTATATCTATATGATGTAATAGCTGGTATTATGCCATGGGACATGTGATAAATGACCTAAGAGTGACGAAATCAATATTTGCGCACAGGGCGCGGCTCGGCCACTGGTAGCTGAGGACAACTTGATATTCATTGAGCTCGGTTTAAGCGGGCCGGAGTTAGTGGGATAAATAGGGTGTGAAACCTAAGGGCGTCGACCCCGGTTATTACATGTGAATTGGTTATTAATGTTAATTGATAAGCTCGGTATGCTGAATGCCTGATTATATGGATATTTTGGATTGTTGAGTATATGATTATGGTGTATGAACTATCTGACTGTTTGATTGATGATTATGCACTGTTATTGTATTTTCTTGTTGGGCCTTGGCTCACGGGTGCTACGTGGTACAGCTAAAGGCAAGGGTAGAGTGGACGAGTCATGAGTGGGAGAGCTTTGAGGCTGAATGTACATAGTCAGCTGATCGGCCACCACGGCCGAGAAGTGGTACAGGACGGGAAGAGCCTAAATGTCTGTTTTGCCCTTAGAGTGGCTAGTAGCTGTACTTTTATCCTGAAATTTTGTAAACTGTCTTTTAATGTTATTACTAATGGGATCCCCTGTTCAAAATGTTTGATTTTATGAATTGTAACTTTTGTAACCGATATCTTTTAACCCTAGTTCAATTATAGTTTCAGTAATACGTCTCTAACTAAATGACTTGATTAGCAAGTCTTGCACCTTTATAAACACATAGTGTAATGGTCTTGGCTATCCAGGGCATTGCACTAAACTTCCAGAATGGATTCTTATGAATAAATAACTCATTTAAAATTATTCCTAGCGTTTTACAGTAGCCTAGGTATTTTTCATAATTATCTTAAGAAATAACTCAATAAATTCAAGACAATTACAAAAATGATTAAACATTCAATGTAATATTTCCAAAACAATATTTAATATCATTAACAAATCATTTAAAATTATTCCTATATTTTTCATATTTATTTCCTAATATAAATCAAAACATTCATAATAATTCAAGAAAATATCAAAAAATTCTGCAACTTCACCAATCATCATAGAAAATCATAGAGATTCGAAAACTGGAAAAATTTGGGAAAAAACCTCCACAGGTGCCCAGATCATGCTTTGTCGGAGCTCAAATATTTTCTAGCGCCGACATACGAGGATGGCTTCTCCGACCATTCTTGACACCTTTCTCCACCTGGAAAGTGATCCCACACTGCCCAGAACCTCTGTCCAACCCCAAAACACTAAAGAAATAAGCCTCACAATTTTGTCTTCTTCGAATCCGGTACACCAGAAAAAAGATGTAAAAATTGACAATTTGTCTTCTACAAGTTTAAGCTTCAATTTTTCACATCCAATGTGGTCCTTGGAATCTCCAAAGTTCATTTCTTACCAACCACACTGTAATAACCAAAGTTATTATCTTTCTTATAAGTTCCTTAATTATGACCTTAGATTTTTTTTTATGTTATAGTTTATACTTGAGTGTTGGAATTAGAAAGGTTTCCTTAGAAAATATTTTTATAAGATATGATTTTATGACTTGGTAAATAATTATAATTATTATGAATATTATTTATGGCAGTTTGTTTAGTTTATGAAACTTAGAAGCACATGTTATTTTGTGATGGATGTTGTGTGCATGTGGCATTAATTTAAGACTCAATTACTTGAATGACTAAGCTTGGCCAAAATACACTATGGAATAGCTATTTAGAATTTTTACAATAATTATTAAATAAATAGGTGGCAAAGCTTACATAGAAGAACCAAGTCTTACTTGATTGAAGATAAAGCTAGGTGGCGTGGAAGGCTTGGAAATAGGCAAAGATGGACTAGTTTTTAACTTAAGGAACTATGTGTCAATCTAAGCTTTCTAAGGGGAGACTAAAAGACTAAGTTGTGAGAGTTAACATCTATATAGATAAAATAGGTAATAGTTGAAGCTTGTTGGATTATTTTGAAATTTGAAGGCTCGAGATTTTTGGAAGTCTTGATATTTTTTTATAGGGTGAAGGTATGACTTTTATAAGGTTTAGATTTTGAAAACTTGATTATTATAGATTTTAATTTAAGCTTTAATGTTATGTATTAAATTTGGGTGAGATCCACTACCACTTTTGAGCAATCTCTTTTTCTTCTCTTTACCCACACTCAAGGTAAGGAAAATTAGATAGATGTAGATTATGATATTAAGTGAATGTATGACCCTAACATTTCAGGTACAAAAAGATAAATGTGGCAGGACCTAAGTGATGTCCAAAACTATATGACAGACCTAAGTAATGTCATGTGGCTCGGATGCCAAAAACTGTATGGCGGACCTAAGTGATGTCCGGGGCTTGAATGCCAACCCTTTTTATAAGCACTTTATCTTCTCTTGCCTAATTTTTTATTAGCTATTATAATTATGACCTATATGAATATGAAAAATAATGTATGATTATGAGTTAGAATATTTATGGTTTTGTATGAAATAGTTATCTTTATTAGAAAAATGTTACGATGGAATTATATACACTTATGATGTTATGAATTGTTAATGTTATATGATTGTATGATTGTTTTGTATGCATTTTCCTTAATGGGCTTACAGGCTCACTCTTTATAGTATACTTCTAAAGATCAAGGTAATTAAAGGATAGAATGGTCAGTGGTGAGTTGGACGTGAATAGTTGCTGGTCTATTCGTGAGGGTCGTGTAGATGTTGGAAAAGATTTATGGTTTATGTTTTTTTGTTTATTTATTAGCATTTTATTCATTTAAATTAAATGTTGTAGTATTTAATTTTGTTAAAGACAATCTTTTTATTGTAAAAATTGGGATCTCTGCTTAATTTTATTTTTCAATAAAAGAGCAACTTTTATGTTTTATGATAAAACGCTGGTTCTCAGAACCAAGTTGTAATACCCTGGATAACCAAGGTCGTTACACTGTGTGATTATAAATGAGCAAAACTTGCTAATCAAGTTATATAGTTGAAAACGTGACCCTAAAGTCGTAATTAGGTTAGGGTTAAAATATTTTGGTCATAAACAGGAAATTTCTCATTAAAATAAATGTTTAACACATGGGATCCCAAAATTGATTTTAAAGGACAGTTTATAAAATTTCAAGGTTTATGAACAACCATAAGCCACTCTAATGGAAAAATTGACACTTTAGGTTCTCCTTTCTCTATACCAACCCTCGGTCGTGGCGGCCGATTAGCTGACTATGTACATTCTGCCCCAAAGCTCTCCAACTCAGGACTGGTCCACCTTGCCCTAGCCTTTACCTGCACCACGTAGCACCCGTGAGCTAAGGGCTAGCAAGAAAACCATAATGCAAAGCATAAACGATAATCAACAGTCAGATAATTCACAAATCATCAATCAGATACTCAACATACCACATTGTTCACATAATCAATGATATCAATCTGCAAACCAATAATCAATCATCCAAATAATAAACATGCAATAATCATCAAATTAATAATAATAAACATATCACACAATATGCATGGTGATGACCTTAGGCCGCACTCTCTGATTGTCCCACTGACTCCGGCTCGCTTAGGCCGAGCTCAGTGATTATATACTTAACCTCAGCTACCAGTGGCCGAGCCGCATCCTTGTGCTCCATTATTAATTCTGGCACTCTTAGGCTGTTTATTTCATGTTCACATGGCATAATACCATCGTACAACATTATATACAAGTATCAGGAACTCTTAGTCCCAACATAACCGAGTGCAGTTTTCTTACCTTTGATTCCGAGCGCTTTGGCTAATTGAGATGACCATCGAGCATGATCCCGTCCGAGCCCTAGCGTACACCTAGCCACAACCGTAAAATAGAATCCTCATTAACATTCAATTCCGTAACCCAACTTTGGAACCAATCCCAAGCTCTCGGGAAGCCCAATTCCACCAAACAGGGTGGTGGAATCGACCCCCGAGCCTCCAAGCGAAAACCCTAAGAAAAATACCCAAAACCCATTTCTGGAGGCAGGGCAGCGCTACAGCGCTACATGGTGGGCGTTACAGCGCTAGAGTTAGAGACCAAAGCCCCCCTGAAAATGTGGCCTAGCACTGTAGCACCGCCTCCCTAGCGCTACAGCCAGCACATGCAAACTTTTCTTGGTTTTCCTTCGAACTTCCCCGAGCCAAAGCTTCAAAGACCCATTCCAAACTTCAACTAAACTCCAAATTGAGCCTACCATCCACTATATCTCATCCAACATTACCTAACAACTTCAAAACTTGGCCACAAGGATCATCAAACATAGAAAACAAGAATTGAGCTTGAAGCTCAAGAACTTCATCAGAAAAACCAGAAACCCAGATAAACAAATTCATAATTTGTTACCTTAGCTGAGTGAATTCGACCCTAGGTTGCTGTCAATTCCCTGCCAGACTTTAATTCCTCAAATCCCCAAGCTCATGTCCTTAAATTTCCATCCAAAATCCAAATTCAGAATTCAACCTCACAAACCTAGAAAATTCAGACAAAACCTTTAAACCTTACCTTAATTGGTAGCTAACTCCAACTGAATCCCTTAGCTTCTCCAAGGATCAACACCCCAAACCAAGCCTAGACTTTCTCTGAGTTCTTAGCTTAAAAAATTCTCAAGGGAGAGTGAGAGAGTAAGTGATTGTGATGGAGAGAAAGAGAGGTAAGTGAGTGTTCTGCTTTTCCCTTCTTTTTCTTTCCTTTCCTTTTCAGCTTCTACCCCTTTCTACAACTTCCACTAGAGTCTAAAATGAACAGAATACCTCATTTATCCCCTTTTAAAAATCAAAAGACCCTTTTTCCCTTCCAATTAAATCCAAGTCTCTTAATCACTCTAAGGGCATTTTGGTCATTTGCTCCCAATTCCCGCTAATACCTCAAGTGTCCCTAACATTTACCACTTAAATCTTTTCATCTAATTAATCACCAATTATTTTCCCCAATGTCAAATAGTCTCCAATATATTTTCACAAATTCCCAGAAATACCCCAGGCTCCCCCGAGCCGGGTATAAATCCTCACCGTGACTATTTCGCTAAACCGCTCACTAGGATCGCCTCAAGCCTCATGCTACAAATACATCCACATAATAATGTGGTCTTAACAATTTATCACAAATAATCACATTTATGCCCTCAACGGGCTAAAATTACAAGTATGTCCCTATAAGCTAAACATGGCCTATATGCATACTAATACTCGTAGCATGCATTTCAGATATCCATATAATCATATAAGCATGCTTGTCATATAATCATGCATTAATTCATTTAAATCAAACATAAACCAATTATGCCCTCCCGACACACTAATCAAGGCCCTTAAGCCTTATTAGTGATTTTGGGTCGTTACAATTATGATTATGAGAAAAATAAGGGAACTACAAGTGGTATCAAAGCCACAACTATATTGGTCCCGAATGTTCTCACGAAATACACACGACAACTAAAAAGGGGACCGACTCGTTACCAAGTAAGTATACTCACTTTGTGTTATGTTTTGTATAATTGAAATAATGATTTTTAATGGTTTATTTTCATAACTTAGCACCACGAACCCAAATGAAATTAGGGTTGTTAAAGAAATAAGAAGAATACAAGACCCAGATGGCAAGAAAGCGTTTGAAAGAGTATTTCTTAGGATAAACTGAATCCATAAGGAGATAGAAAAGATCATCGCCAGTCACTTCGCACTACTTAAATCCCATGAGAAATTTATAGTTCTCATGCTCTCTGTAAAACTACCACTAGTTGAACTAAGTTTGAAGATAATTTGGAATGAAGTTCTGTATGACGAAAGCATACCAATCGAGGACATATATTATATATTTATGGATAGATTTTCCCATAATTTTAGAATTATTGAAGATATTTATTCACCAAATGGGGAAATAGGTGAAAGGATACACCAATAAGAAAGCAATCTTAGAGAGGGATTTCTTAGTAATACTCCTTTCACCTCACACTTTATCTACACCCAAGATGACTATAAGGACCTTACTCAAGACATCTTAGAAGAAGGGCTCGACATAGAGGATTAGAATAAGTGCATGATAATTAGTTTTATTTTGAAGTATTAGTACAACTTTTCTAGTTTGTAAATAAATTTATTTTCAATAAAGATTGTTATTTTATTTTATTTTATTGTTTAGTGATATTATGATTAAGATATTTTGGGCTCGATTGAAAGTGTAAAGTTTAAATTCCTCTCTTATGGGTTAGCCCATTTGTGAAGGCCCATTTGCTTTACATTATTAGAATGGACCTAATTAAAGTGAATAACAATTAATAAAGCAAGGATTTAAATTCCTATCTTTTGGGTTCAAGTGGAAGTTAAGGGGCCTGAGTAGTGGGTACGACATACTGAACAAAACCCTCCATGGAAAATTCAATTGTTAAGGACCATTTACCCAAGTTACACTTAATTGTATTAAGGTAGTTTTATTTTATAGATGGACCTTAACTGTAACGACCCAAAATCACTAATATGGCTCAAGGGCCTTGATTAGTGTGCCAGGAGGGCATAATTGGCTTATGTGTGAATTTATTGATTTAAATGCATGATTACATGATAAGCATGCTTGTATGATTATATGAATATAAATGTGATTAAATGGTATACATGTGAGAACCACATTATTATGTGGGTAAATCTGCAGAGCACGACTCGAGGCGATCCTAGGGCTAGATGGCGGGGAAAAAGTCAAACGGGGCTTAACAGTTGACTTTGGATAAGTCAAGGGTATTTTAGGTATTGGGTAGTTATTTAGACTATCAGGTTATGAAAATAAATATATGGAGATATATTTGAGGATAGGAAGTCTAAGCGGGAATATTGGGCGATTTTACCGTTTTGCCCTCAGGGACGTTTCCGGCACCCCAAGCCTTAGGTTGACCCAAGTAATAAGGATAACTTACCAAAAATAGAAAGCTGTAGACAGAAGAAATAAACCGACTTATACTCTTTTCTCAGCTCTTCTTTCCTCTCTCTCAAGGAAAGCTCAAGGAAGGGGAAAACAGGGAATTTCTGGGACTTTTGAGTTGGGAATTGCTGGATTTTGAGGCTTAGTTCAAGACTCATCCAAGGAATTGAATCAACACTAAGGTAAGCAGGGATTTCTCTCTCTTTGGTTTAAAAATTCTGAGTGTTCAGCTGGGTATTGAGGTGTTTGTACCATTGATGTTTAGGGTGGAATTTGAGCTGGAAAGCTTTGGAACTAGCTGGGATTGGGTGGTCTCTGATTGGGGCCATGCCATGGCATGGATGGCTAATACCACGGCCCTTAAGGAATTTTGGGATTTTGAGGCTCTAGGCTTGGGAATTTAACCTAGGGTGCTCGTGATTGAATATTTTACCATGTTTGGTGAAATTCAATGTTCTGGAGATTAAAACTGTGTCTAGAAGCTCATTTAAGTTTGTTGATGGTATCCTTTACCTTGGTTGTGACTAGGTGATAAAGGCTTAGGCTCGGGAATGGATCATGCCTGAGGAGCGTCGCTTGTAATCCGAAACCATAAAGATTAAGGGTAAGAAAACTACACCTGGTTGAATATATGTGATGGGACTAAGGGTTCCCTATTGTGTATGCTTGAATATATGGTATTATGACATGCAAGCTAATTAGTGAACCAACGGCCTAAGGGTGCCAAGGGTTACACTAGCGTACAGGGCGCGGCTTGGCCACTGGTAGCCAAGGACAGCTTAATATGCACTGAGCTCGGTTTAAGCGGGCCGGAGTCAGTGGGGTAAACAGGGGGTGCGGCCTAAGTTGTCAGCCCTGATTATTATGTGATATGATTGTTATATGATATGAATGTTACAAGTGTTTGATTGCATCCATGATTCTGAATATATGCTAAATGATTAATGTGGATTACTTGATGGGAGTTCATGCTTAGTGAGTTTGCTATCTGTTGTTACTACTTGTGTTGCACATGTTTTCTTGCTGGGCCTTGGCTCACGGGTGCTACATGGTGTAGGTAATGGCAAGGGCAAGCTTGACCAGCCTTGATTAGAGAGCTCTGCGAGCGGAATGTACATGGCCAACTGCTCAACCGCCATGGTTGAGGTTTAGGCAGGGACGTGAGACGCAAAGATTGTCTATTTTTCCTTAGTATGGCTAATATTTGTTTATCTACTTTTAGAAATCTGTAAACCTACTTTTCACTCTGTTTCTTTTGGGATCTTGTGTATATAACAGTTTAATTTTATAAAATGAAACTTTTGAGACCGAAACCTTTTTAACCCTAGCTCATACATGTTTAGTGACACATTTTTTAAATTAATGACTTGATTAACAGGTCTTGCACTTTTATAAGTACACAGTGTAGCGGTCCTGGCTATCCAGGGCGTTACATTAACCGATACTAGTATAATAGGATAGGTTAGTATTTGGTTTGCTTTTGTTATTTTACTAGATTTTATAAATACTATCTTTTGGAGAACAAAACAAACTATGGACCAGGAACCCAAGAGATCAGTTAGAATACATGGCTGAGGTCAAGGTCATGGAAGAGGGAGAGGTCATGGGTGAGGAAGAGGTAGGGGAGAAGCTGCTGCCCCAATACAAGAAGAATTTTTGGACATACCAGAACCCTGAAGTGTCGGAAACACCAGCAATCACAGAAGTAGCAAAGGAACTTGTAGCTGTTGCCGCAAGAGCTAATCTATAAAGAGAGAATGCCCATCTTAGGGAAAAATTAAGGAGAAAGGAGGAGGAGTTACAGCAACAGATAAATCAAAGGCAACAACAGTAGGTAGCGCAACCTGTTATACCCCTAGCAAAACTTATGCAACTGGCTGAGCCTTGCCATGAGGCAGTGTACGAGCATTTTAGAAAGCAGCAACCACCAAACTTTGATGACAGATCTGATCCGGTAAAAGCATAAGAGTTTCTTCGATCAGTAGAATCCATCTAAGAACATATGCGGCTAAGAAACGAAGATTGAGTTTCATGCTCTTCAAGTTTGCTTAAGAAGGATGCCCGCATCTAGTGGGATGCAGTGAAACAAACCAGGGACGTAACCACAATGACTTAGGATGAGTTCATCCAAGTTTTTAATAAGAACTATTTTAGCCACACGATTCTAGTCACTAGGTTAGATGAATTCATCATGTTAACTCAAGGGCCCTTGACTTTAACTGAGTATGCCAGAAAGTTTGATCATTTGGCTAAGTTTGCACCATACACATTACCCATAGGGATGCTGAAAATTCAGAGATTCGTGAAGGGACTAAAACCCTTGATAGACCGCTATGTAAAACAAATACGAGGAATAACCACCTATGTAGAAACGCTAGAAATAGCCTTGGTAGATGACCAGGCAGAAGAAAGGATCTGGAAGGAAAGCGCGGCCAAAAGAAACGCCAAAAATAGTAACAATGAATAGAACGACCATAAACGGGAATATGCTCGTGGTAAACAAGGGCCCGTTAAGAAGGGAAAGACTGCACTAGAAGGGAACGAGAATAAGAAACCCTATATGGAATATCCTTAGTGCCCTATCTACAAGAGGAAGCATTCAGGAGAGTGCATATACATGACCAAGGGTTTCTTTAACTGTGGTAAAAAGGACACATTAAAAAGGATTGCCCAAAGTTGAAGAACCAGAAGAAAGATGACAAGCTTGTGCCAGCCAGAGTTTTTGCCCTTACATGGAGTGAGGCAGAAACCAGTAATACGATGGTAACAAGTCAGGTTACTATCTCTGGTAAACCATGCAATGTTCTATTCAATTCACGAGCTACGCATTCCTTTCTCTCTATGAATATGATAGATAGCTTAGACAAACCTTACGAACTATTTAGCGATAAGTTTGTTACGGAGTTACCCTCAAGGGAGGTGATGCTATCTAGTAGAGGAGTGTGCGGCATAGTAGTTAAAGTCGAAGGCAGAGCATTACCAGTAGACTTGATCAAACTAGACTTTAGGGATTAAGATGTAATATTGAAATTGGATTCGTTGGAAAATCATGGAGCGACAATAGACTGTAAGGGTAAGACAGCCAATTTTAAGACATGAGATGGAGGGTAGTTCACTTACAAAGGAGACATTTCTCGAACTCACATATTCTTAATCTCTGCTCTCAAAGCTCAAAAGTTGATTAGTAGTGGATGCCAAGAGTTTCTAGCCAACATGGTGGATAAGTCACGAGAGATGCAATTGGAACCAAAGAACGTCCATATTGTTTGTGAATTCCCTGTGGTGTTTCCAGAAGATCTACCAGGATTGCCTCTGAATAGGGAAATTGAGTTTGAAATAGAATTGGCACTAGAGATGGCACCAATCTCGAAGGCTCCTTATCGAATGGCATCTACTGAATTAAAGGAGTTAAAGATACAAGTACAGGAGTTGTTGGACAAGGGCTTCATCAAACCTAGCTATTCACCTTGTGGTGCACCAATAATTTTCTTCAAGAAGAAGGACGGGAGCTTGAGGATGCTCATCGACTATAAAGAACTAAACAAGGTTCTGATAAATAACAAATACCCTTTGCCTCGTATAGATGATCTCTTCGATCAACTACAAGGATCCACAATATTTTAAAAGATAGATTTGCAGTCGGGGTATCACTAACTAAGGGTACGGGAAGAAAATATCCCAAAGATGGCTTTCAGGACAAGATACGGAGACTACAAATTTTGAGTAATGCCATTTGGCTTAGCAAACGCACCAGCGACGTTTATGGATCTTATGAACCGAGTTTTTAAGAATTACTTGGATAAGTTCATGGTAGTGTTCATATACGACATATTGATCTACTCAAAACTGAAAGCCAAGCATGAGGAGCACCTACGATTGATGTTGGAACGACTTAAGAACCACCATAGATATGCTAAATTTAAGAAGTGTGAATTATGGTTAGAAAAATTGGCATTTCTAGGTCACATTGTGTTTAAGAATAGCGTAGAAGTTGATCCGACTAAGATAGAAGCGGTTAATGACTGGACCAAGCCCAAAAGTGCCACTGAGGTGAGGAGTTTTATGGGCCTAACAGGGTATTATAGATGATTTTTTGAAGGGTTCTCTAAGATAGCTACACCCTTAACTAATTTAAGAAAGAAACAATAGAAATTCACATGGATAGAAAAATGTGAAGAATGTTTCCAGACTTTAAAAGACAAGCTCATATCGGCACTAGTTCTATGCGTCTCGAATGATAAGGATAAGTTTGTAGTGTACTACGGCACGTCAAAGCAGGGACTAGGATGCGTGTTGATGCAAGATGGGAAAGTTGTTACCTATGTCTCAAGACAGTTAAAAGAGTACGAGCAATGGTATCCAACCCATGACTTAGAATTGGCAGCTGTGATGATCGGGCTAAAGATTTGGAGACACTATTTGTGCAGAGAGATGTGTGAAATTTATACAGACCACAAGAGCTTAATGTACTTCTTTACGCAAAGAGAGATCAATATGAGGCAAAGGAGGTGGCTGGAACTGGTGAAAGACTATGATTGGGAGATATTATATCACCCAGAAAAGGCCAATGTAGTGGCAGACTCGCTCAGTAGACGGAGTTATGGTAGTATGACAACACTTAGGGGAATATCGGAACCCCTACAACAAGATATTATGAAATTTGGAGTAGAGCTAATAACAGGAAGACTAGCCGACCTCACAATCAAGTCTACACTTTTGGAAGAGAATAAGGAGAAACAACAAAAAGATGAAATTTTTCTTAAGAAAATTGCATTACTACAAGACTCAGAGAATGTTGATTTTTCAATGACAAAGGAAGGCATGTTGCGATATAGAAATCGAGTGTGTGTGCTAGATAAGGGAGAATTAAGAAATAGTATTACGTAAGAGGCATATACCACTCCATATTCGCTTCATCCAGAGTCAAACAAAATGTACAATGATGTTAAGACAATGTACTGGTGGCCAAGAATGAAGAAGGACATAGCAAAATTTGTAGTTAAATGCCTTACATGTCAACAAGTTAAGGTCGAGCATCAGAGACACGTCAAAACGTTACAACAATTAGAGATTCCCGAGTAGAAATGGGAAGATATAGTCATGGACTTTGTAACGGGAATACCCAAAACCACCAAGTAGCACGACTCTGTTTGGTTGATTTTGGATAGACTTACAAAGTCAACTCACTTCTTGTCAGTCCGAACCATTTAAAACGTGGAGAAATACGCAAAGATTTATGTGGCAAAGATAGTTAGACTACATCGAGTTCCAAAGACGATAGTCTCTAACAGGGGATCTTTGTTCACCTCTAAATTCTAGGAATGTCTAAAGCATGCCATGGGCATTAAGTTAGAGTTAAGTATGACATTTCACCCTCAGACAGATGGTCAATCCAAACGCATCATTCAAATTTTGGAAGATATGTTGAGGGCATGAGCATTAGACTTCTCAAGATCATAAAGTAAGTATCTACCGTTGACAGAATTATCTTACAATAATATTTATCAAGCTACGATAGGCATGGCCCTTATGAAATGCCTTATGGATGGAAGTTTCGGTCACCACATCATTGGAACAAGTTGGTGAAAGACAATACTTAGGACCCGAAGCTATGAGAGAAGCAATGGAAGCAGTAGAAAAGATACGACAAAGGATGATTACTGCTCAAAGTCACTAGAAAAGCTATGCTGAGTCAAAAAGGCGAGATGTTGATTTTGTAGTAGGTGATCAAGTTTTTCTATAAGTATCACCGAAGAAGGGGATTATACGTTTCAGAAAGAAAGGGAAGTTATGCCTAAGATATATAGGTCCTTTTGAGATATTGGAAAAAGTTGGACAAGTAGCATATCGGTTGGCCGTACCGCCATCATTAGCTGAGACGAATAACGTTTTTCACATATCTATGTTGAGAAAAATATGTATTTTATCCATCTCATGTGCTAATTACGAAGCTCTAGAGCTGAAGTAGGATTTCAAGTATGAAGAATGGCCAGTACGCATTCTAGAATGGGGAACTAAGGAGTTGAGATCTAAGAGTATCCCTATAGTCAAAATCCTGTGGGAGCTAGAGGAAGATATGAGGGAATGGTATCCCAAGGTTTTTGGTAAGTAAAATTCTGAGGATGAAATTTATTTAAGGGGGGAAGATTGTAATAACCAAGGTTATTATCTTTCTTATAAGTTCCATAATTATGACCTTAGATTTTTTTTTAATGCTATTGTTTATATTTGGGTGTTGGAATTAGAAAGGTTGCCTTAGAATATATTTTTATAAGATATGATTTTATGACATGGTAGATAATTATAATTTGAACAATTATAATTATTATGATTAGTATTTATTGAGATTTATTTAGTTTATGAAACTTAGAAGCATATGATTAAATTAGTATATAGTTTTCTCTAAGAGAATAAGAATTTATAAAATATGTACACATGTTATTTGGTGATAGATGTTGTGTGCATGTGGCATTAATTTAAGACCCAATTAATTGAACCACTAAGCTTCATCGAAATACACTATGGAATAGCTATTTCGAATTTTTACAAAAATGATTAAATAAATATGTGGCAAAGCTTACATAGAAGAACCAAGTCTTACTTGAGTGAAGATCAAGCTAGGTGGTGTGGAATGCTTGGAAATAGGTAAAGATGGTCTAGTTTTGAACTTAAGGAACTATGTGTCAATCTAAGTTTACTAAGGGGAGACTAAAAGACTATGTTGTGAGAGTCAACAACTATATAGAAAAAATAGGTGAAAGGTGAAGCTTGTTGGATCATTTTGAAATTTGAAAACACCTATGTGCAGGCGTGGGAGAATTAGTGGGGACTTTGACTACATCTTGATGAATTTAAGTATGTGTGGAATCAAGTGAGTGTTTGTAACAATTTGAATAGGCACACAAAGTGGCTGGCCGAAACTACATAGGGAGAGGGAAAATTGAATTTTGAAAAATGATTGAATAGGTGTGGAGAGGAATAAGGAAGAAGCTTGGGGTTTAGAGCCTATAAATAGAGCCATTCACCTCTTCATTCTTCACACACAAATACAAATTCAAGTGCTCTCATTTTAGAAAATTACTCTCTCCCAAAGTTTCATCTTTTGCTCAATATTCTTTCCTCATAGCTGAAATCACTATAGAATTAGTAGTGATCAAAGTTCTACTTCGGCTATTTTCTTACAAAGCTCCAAAACACCATTGCCACTATAATTTCCCTACATAGCTGAAACACACCAAGCCACCCAACCTGTGATATAGTCGAAATACCAGAAGTTTGTTAAGTTCAAACTCTATTTGTGTTGAGGATAGACATTGTTGTAAAGGCTTAGAATTTTTGGAAGTCTTAATATTTTGTTCTAAGGTGAAGGTGTGGCTTTTATAAACTTTATATTTTGAAAATTTGGTTATTATTGTATACTTTAATTTTAATCTTTAATGTTATGTATAAGGTTTGGGTAAGATCCACTAGCACTTTCGAGCAATCTCTTTTTCTTTTCCTTCTCCACACTCAAGGTAAGAAAAATTTATATAGATGTAGATTATGATATTAAGTGAATATATGGCCCTAACATTTCAGGTACAAGAAGATAAGTGTGGCTGGACCTAAGTTATGTGCAAAACTATATGACAGACTTAAGTGATGTCTGGTAGCACGGATGCCAAAACTAGTATGATGGACCAAAGCGATGTCCGAGGCTTGAATGTCAACCCTTTTTATAAGAACTTTATCCTTTCTTGCCTGATTTGTTATTAGATATTATAATTATGACCTATATGAATACGACCAATAATGTATAATTATAACTAAGAATATTTATGGCTTTATATGAAATAGTTATCTTTATTAAAATAGTGTTACTATGGAATTATAGACTTATGATGTTATGAATTGCTTAAGTTATATGATTGTATGATTGTTTTGTATGCACTTTCCTTACTGGGCTTAGAGGCTCTCTCCTTATAGTATACTTGTGCAGATCAAGGTAATTAAATGATAGAATTGCCGGTGGTGATTTGGACATGAATAGTTGTTGATGTATTCGTGAGGGCCATGAAGCTACTGGAAAAGATCTAGGATTTGTGTTTTTTTATTTGTTTATTTATTACTCTTATTTTTCCCACGTTCAACAAGTTTATTTTTACCCCTATAATTATTCTAGAATGTCCAATACCTCCCAGAATTTGTAAAGTGCAAGATTTTGAAAATTTCTCTCTCTTTTCTTAAAAACGATAGTCCCTCTCTCTCTCTCTCTCTCTCTTCGACTCTCTGCTTCCCTCTTTATTTCCACAATTTCTTTCCTTTAGATTCTCATGGGAATCACGATTTAAGAAGATATAGAAAAGAAGTTGAGCGTTTGAAGTGTTTAGATCCCCTTTCCAAGGAGTTTATATTGTTTTAAAAAAATAAAAAATAACATGGAACGATTCCACAACTGATGGCATTAGTAAGATTTTTAAAATGGGCCAATTCTATGAGTTTTTAATCATTTTAAATAAAAAAAAATAATCTCTAAAGTACCCTTTTGAACCAAATCTAAACTTAAGGGTATTATGGTCTTTTCACAAATTCATAAGTTATTATTATTTAATCTAAAATCAATTCAAACGTTTCTTTCTTCTAAAATCAGTTGTGGAACCAAATCTAAAATCAATTTTTGGAAGTTATTATACCTCTCATCTCATTACTTAAAATCAACATATCATCTACATAAAGACACACTAATATGCCATAGTCCTTAGAAGTCTTAGAGTATAAGCACTTGTCCGCATTGTTGTGTATAAATCCATTTGAAACAATGACTTCATCAAACTTCTCATGCCATTGTTATGGAGCTTGTTTCAAACCATACGATGATTTGACAAGTCTACACACTTTATGTTCATTTCCTTGAAGAAGAAAACTCTCTAGTTGTTCTATATAGACCTCATCCTTGAGATCCCCATATACGAATGTCATTTTGATATTCATTTGGTGAACATAAATGTTATATATACATGATAAGGAAAATAACAATCTAATAGAAGTAGTTCTTGCTACTAGTGCATATGTGTCAAAGTAATCTACTCCCTCCTTTTGTTTGAATCATTTGGCTAATAACTTAGCCTTAAAGGTTTGTATGGTACAATCAGTATGGTATTTTCTTGTAAATACCCATTTACACCCAATTAGTTTAGACCCATTTGGAAGATCAAAGATTTTCTAAGTATGGTTATACATAATATAATCTATTTCATCATTAATTGTCTCCTTCCAAAAAGCAAAGTCCCTTGAGGACATAACATATTTGAAAGTTTTGGGATCATCTTCTATTTTAAGTACTATAGGATATTGTCAAGCGAATTCCTTGTTACTACCTTCTAAAAGGTATAGTGTCTCTATTTGAGAACACTTCTCACTTGATCCCAAATCTTTGAGCCTTTGGCTCCTAGGCAATTGAGGTTTCTCAACAACTATTTTAGAAGTCTCCTCTTGAGGCTCTCTTATTTGAGTTGGTTCTATTAACTTGTTGTCATCACATGACATATTCTCAAAGAACTCGACCTCCCTTGATTCAATTATTACATTATACTCCAAGTCTAATAATCTATAAGCTTTGCTATTTTGGGCATAACCCACAAATGCACATCTTTAGCCCTTAGACTCAACTTGGTCCTTTTAGGATATGTGTTCTTGCAATAAGCAAGACACCCACACACTTTAAGATAACCAATGTTTGGTTTCTTTCCTATCCATAACTCATATGGAGAGATATTATTTTTCTTTATAGAAATACGATTCAAAATATGACAAGTGGATAGCAAGGCTTCACCTCACAAACTAAACTCAATTTTGAATGTAATAGCATAACAGTAATTATCTCAAGAAATTTTCTATTTTTCCTTTCCTATATACCATGTTGTTGTGGAGTATAAGGGGTATTATATTCATGTATTATTCCATGCTCTTCACAAAACAAATTGAAATCATTTGAAAAATATTCACCACCCCTATCACTTCTAAACACATTAATTTCCTTTCTAATAGAGTTTCAACTTCCACAGTATATGTTGTAAACACATTAAAACGCTTCATCATTATTCTTAAGAAAATATACATATGTCAACCTAGAGCATTCATCTATGAATGTAATAAAATATCTACTTCATCCTCTATTCTAGATTCTATTTAGTTCACATAAATCACTCTGTATCAAATCTAACAACTTAGAATTTCTTTCAACACTTGAAAAATGTTTATTTACCATTTTAGATTTAACACATAGTTCACATTTATCATGTTCAACATTATCACAATCAATCAATCCAAATTTAATTTCTCTTTTAATTGTGCTAAATCCTATATGTGCAAGTCTAACATGCCACGAACTTATAGAATTTGAGTCAAGCATATAACAAGAAGAACTAGAAGCTTTATTGTATATAATATCAATAGAGGTACAACGTTTGAACATGCCATAACAAATGTATCCCTTCCCCAAAAATATATTTCCCTTGGACAATGTAATCTTGTCGGAATCTATCACAACCTTGATTCCTGGTTTGCCAAGAAAATTGTCACTTACAAGGTTTCTACTCATTTTCGGTACAAACAAAACATTAGTTAGTAGAACCTTCTTCCGAGATGTGAAGAATAGATCTATAGGCCCCTTTCCTTCAACATTGGACATTTTCTCACTGCCCATTTGTATCTCATGCCCTTCCTTTGAAGCTTAAAAGGTCTTGAGTCGAGATCTTTCCTAGGTAACATGGATGGTGGCACAAGTATGATACCACCACCCATTGACATTTCCATTTATGGCATTGAATTCGCTTAGTGCTGCCACTAGCTCTTCTTTAGTTGATATGACTCTTGCTTCATCGTTATGGTTCCTCTTGAACCTACAATCTCTAGCAAAGTGGTCATTCTTGCACACGCAAAGCAAAGGTCCTTGGAACTTTTGAATTGTCTGTCATTCTTCTTAGGACCGAAGGATTTTTTACCCTTGCCTTTATTCTTGCCAATTCATTTTCCCTTGTTTGGTGGATTATCCACCACATTGGCCTTAGAAGTCTCTCCATTAGACTCCTCATCGTTCGTACCTCTAGAACGAGATTCATCGTCTATCCTCAAGTGTTTGGGGATTTCCTCCAATGAAATCTCCTATTCTAATGTATGATTTTCTTCCTATAGCCCCACCAACATTGAGGCAATTTGGCTATTATGGCACCAACAAGGAATTGCCTCGGCAACAAAATATTGAGGGTAGATAATTTGTTCATAATAATTTTTAACTCACAAATATTGGGAAAAAGGGGTTTCATATCATAAAACTTAAATTCCATATATTGAGTAATATGAAATTTCTTTGTACCTTCTTCTTCCTCTTTGTACTTTTCTCCAAAGCTTCCCAAATCTGCTTAGTAGTATTAGTGTTGGTGTAGAGATCATACAAGCGGTTTGAGGGTGCAATGAGAATATGACCCCTACAAATTAATTAATCTTCCTCACATTTCTTCCTTTCTTTGATGACTTCTTGGGTGCCATCTTCCTTAGTGGGTACTATGGCTTTTAGGTCCTCATCCAAGACATAGAAGAAATTGAGAGTGGTTAGCAAGAACCTAATCTTATCTTGCCAACAAACAAAGTTAGTCCTGTCAAATCTATCCAATCTCACAAAATCTTGTGGCATTTATTTCAAAGCCAAAAATTAAGTAGATTCTTCCATGATAGAGTATCTAAGATAATAGATAATTACAATGTTGGGAGAAAGTGAGATTAGACCACCAAAATTATAACGGCCTCCTGATCCAGGACCGTTACACTGTGTACTTTAAATTGTGTCAGACTTGCTAATCAAGTCATTTGGTTTAAAATGTGTAACTATAGTTGATGTCAAGGGTTAGGGTTAAAAATTTTGGTCAAAGGAACTGTTGACTTTTATTTAAAAAGTTTCATACAATCATGGGATCCCAAAATATTACAACCAGACTTTTAAAAAGGTGTATGTACATCAAAAATTACATCCGGCCGACCTAAGCAGCAAAATCAGGGCTACAACCCTAGTTTCTCTGAGATATCCTCGGTCGTGATGGACGAGAAGCTGCATATGTACACGCTGCCACCGAAGCTCTCCAAATCATGGCTAGTCAAGCTTTCTTTTTCCCTTACCTGCACCACAAAGCACCCGTGAGCCAAAGCTCGACAAGAAAACTTTAGCATGTCCAACAGTAATAACCTACTCATACAGTCATTCTGTTACAAATAAATGGTCATTGGACCAATTTGGTGTTGCTGCCCTGAACAGTTGACCATAGTGTCAACCCCAAAGCCCTATGCCCTAGCTGTGTGACCGTAGAGTCACTTGGGGCTCTCGCCCTTAGTTCTGAGTACCTAGCCATAAAGCTAGCCAAACACCTTTGGTTTTCCAAAAACCATAGGGTCGACCAACGTAATAGTACGTTGCTAATTTAGGCCCAAGCCCTTCGACCAGCACGCAACGCACTATTGCCATCCTTTACTAATAAGTTAAGCCCTAAACTAGGTATTCGAACATCAATACAAAAACAGATATGGATAGGCATACCCCAACAAAATGAGCACGCATGCATGTTAATTACATAACACCATCAAGTAACCACAATCATAATAATAATCATACTTACTTAACAGGGCCAAGCCCTAGCCACGCGAACCATCCAAACAAACATCTAACACTTAAGCAAGTATAGAATATTCAAGTATGATTAATCAACATGTGAAACGATAATGTAAACATAAACGTTCTTAGGGGCCCAAGCCCAAGCCCTAATCATAATTGTTATTAACAGTTGGGCCGAGCCCTGATCACATATGACACGTATTGGGTGCAGTTTTCTTACCTCAGCTTCGAGTATAGCTTACAATAAGAACAACTCTCGAGCACGATCCCGGTTCCGAGCCCCTAGCGATAACCTAGTCACAACCATAATATAGGATTCCACCAACAATGAGATAATAAAGGCTTCTTGACCGAGTCCTAGCCTTCGAGGCCTCGAACTCTAGTAAACCGGGTAGTAGAATCGATCCCGAGCCCTAAGGAAAAGGTTTCCGTCACTAAAAGCTCACCAAGGCCAAAATAGGCCAGGCGGGCCGCGACTTTCCCTTGAAGGTCGCGACGCGCCCCTTTGGATAAAGGGCCCCCTCCTCTATTAAGGGGACACAGGTCGCAACCTGCCCCCTTGACGGTCACGGTGCGCCTCCCAGACAGAGGCCTCCCAAGGCCCTGGGTTCGGTTGAGTCGCGACCCCTCATGAACAGAGTCGTGACTTGGCCCTGTGAACCCAGATTTTCTTCATTTTTCAACAGCCAAATCCAAATAAAACTATCCCAATTTCACCCCAAAACTATAATTCAAATATCACAACATTTTTAACATCTTCCTAGTAGCAAAACCTAACCAAAATCTAGTTTAAAAACCCACCGAAAATCAAACTTCCCTACTTGAGCCACAAGCTCAAGAACACCTCAAACTTTAAGGAAAACAAGGAAGAATTCAATCTAAAAGAAGGATTAAGATATTATCTTAGCTATGAATGGTGATCCTCTAGCCACAAGCTATCTGAATTCAAATCGCGAGCCTTCAAATGTTTGGTTTCCAACCACAATCCTCTTAATTCTTCAAGAAAAATTGCTTAAGGAAGCTTAGAGAGAAAGAGAGTGAGAGAGAGGTGAGTCAGCCAGTGAAGTGTTTTTGTGTGCTTCTTTATGTTTCCTAAGGCATAAGTTTCACTTAAGCTAATCCCGAGGCTCGGGTTACCAAACACGTCCTCGAGGGAAAAATGGTAAAAATCCCCAGTATTTCCTCCTAATCTTGCTAACTTCAAATATATCATCAATTATTCATTCCCATTACCCGATAACCCGAGTTAATGCCAAATACCTAAAATACCCCTTGACTCACCCCATGTCAAGTATTGGGGTCCCGTTGTGATTTTCTCGCTAACCTGCTCCCTAGGATCGTCTCGTACCGAGTAACCCAAATAAACCCACATAATAATGTGGTCTCTCACATATATCACATAAAATTATGCCCATAAAGGGCCAAATTACGAAAGTTGTCATTCTAATAAGAAACAGGCCCATATGCATATTTAATACTCCTAAACATGCATAACTAGTTATATTATCATATAACTCACATAGTCACAACCAAATATATCAAATAAACATATAATTCCATATATTGCCATCCTGACCCCCTAATAAAGGCCCTAAGCCTTATTAGGTAATTTTGGGATGTTACAAAAATAATCAGAATCTACACCAAAATATCATTGACAGAGACCAATAAAAATTGAGTTTAGATGATGCAAACCTAGGTAGTAGATCAAAGTTCTTCAACTTTCTTGGAGCTTCAAAACCCTTGTTGAACCACCACCTTGAACTTCTTCTTCCTTATGAAAAATCACAACCAAAGGCTTATACACAAGGTGTATCGCTGTCCTAATTCTCCATTTCTATCCCTCCATAACGCTTGAGGCTTTTTCTAAGTGGAAATGAGAATTGAGATTGAACAATCCTTAAACTCACAAAGCCAAGCACTTTCTTTATGAGTTTCTTGAAGAAAACTTGAGATTCTTAAAAGCTATAGAGAGAGAGAGAAAGAGAGGTTAGATATTGATTTGAAAGAGTGATCAAGTCTTCCAATACTCTATGAGAATCCTTTTATAGTGTAGGCACCATCATTAGGTCTAACCAATAGGATTAGAACCTCAAAAATCTTCATTTGGAGCTTCAAACACGTGTCCAAAAGACACATCATCAGGCGACACGTCGCCTACTGAGTTTCTTTGAAACCCTAAGGCAACAAGCGACGTGTTGCCTCCTAGGTGGTGACGCAAGACCACCGAGCAAGGTCAAAACTCTTAAAAATTAATCTCAAACACCTCCAAATGCTCCCAAACATTTTAGGCATCCTTAGATACCTCGTTGTATCAATTTCTACCCAAAAACACAATTTTTAAGTGCCTACAATTGAAACTCTAAATTCACATCTTCACTATGTGAAATTTACTAAGTGTTTTATACAGAGCATGTATAACAACACTTATCCTTTGTATTTAATCAATAATAATTGTAATTGTTGTGAAACCAAGGCTAGTATCATTTTTTCTACACTAGGCTATATACTAAACCCTTCTTGGATGTGTCACAAAATTTTACTTACTATGCAACGTAAAATGCTCCTTCCCTAATCAACATTATCAAAATGTAGAAGGCTGAGAGAACCCTTCTGTAACTGCTTATAACATTCACTAACACAAGAAACTTCCAATCTGGAGTCCATATCACTTAGACGCCATCTCTCTGTCCTACTTTGTACCGTGAAATTCACTTGAACTCCTTTAGTCCTTAAGGCATCAACTACTAGTGTTTTATTTGTACTACTTGTAACGTCCCAAAATTACCTAATCAGGCTTATGGCCTTGATTAGGGGGCCGGGATGGCAATATGTGAAAATATGTGTTTAGTTGCTATGTTAATTGTAATTATGTGAATTACGTGATAATATGACTAGATGTGCATATTTGGGGGTATTAAATATGCATGAGGGCCTGCTTCTTATTAGAAGGGCGACTTTGGTAATTTGGCCCGTTGCGGGCATAAATGTGTATTTGTGTGCATATATGTGATATATATGAGAGACCACATTATTATGTGGGTTTATCTGGATTATTCGGCACAAGGTGATCCTAGGGAGCAAGTTAGTCAGAAAGTCACAACGAGAACCGATACCCGACTCGGGGCGAGTCAGGGGTATTTTGAGTATTAGATATTTATTTGGGTTATTGGGTTATGAAAATAAATATTTGAAGATATATTTGGAGTAGGACTGTTTAGGAGGAAATAATGGGGAAATTACCATTTTTCCCTCAGGGACATTTTGGTACCCGGAGCAGTGGGATTAACATAAGAGACTTAAGTTAGATAAGAAAAAAATAAGGGAAATAATTGGAAGCTGCCTAAATCAACCCTCTCTCTTTCTCTCAACTCACTCTTTTCTTTTCTCAAAACTCTCTCAAGCTAAACCATTGGAAATCAAGAGGATTTTAGCTAGAAGTCACAAGAATTGAAGCTTAGGACTTGGGGATTTATCTATCACAGTTTGTGGATTCAAACAATAATTGAGGTGAGCTTTGAATTTTGATTTCTGGCCATTAAATTCTGAATTTTCATGGCTGGTTTTATGTCTTCTTGAGCTCTTAAAGTTCAAAGATTTAATTGGTGGTTTAATGAGTTTTGGGACTAGTTTTCTATTCGGTTGTGTTTCTGGGAGCATATTAGAGTTGTTGTATTGATTTAATTGTGTTGTTGGGATGATTTTGGGTTAAATTGGATGGGATTTGGCTACTGAAATGAAGGTTTTTTCTTGATTTGAATGGGTCGATTCGCGGCTCTGTTCTTGGTGTGTCGCGGACCTATAGAACTATTAGGAGCCAAGGTGGGCTCTGCAGCAAGGGCGGTCTACGACGCCACCATGGCTGAGCCGTGGCGTGTGTCTGATGGTTGGGGAGGCTGAGCCTCTGGTAGGAGGTGGGCTGTGGCATAGGGGCATGGGGCCATGGCTCTTAGGGGGTTTTTGACCTCAAGAAGATTTTGAGCACGGGAACTCAACCTTAGGGGCTCGGGATTGTTTCCACTACCCAGTTTGGTGGAACTCGAGGCCTCGGAGGCTAGGACTGGGTTGAAAGCCTTTGATCGCTCAATATTAATATAATCCTATTTTATGGTTGTGACTTAGGCTATCGCTAAGTGCTCGGAACTGGGATCGTGCTCGACGGTCGCTCTTGTTTGCGCTTGCTTGGACTTAAGGTAAGAAAACTACACCCGGAACGTGTTGTATGTGATTAGGGCTTGGCCCATTTGTTATATATTAATATGATTATGGCTTTGGCCCTATGGTTGGTTTTTTTAGGCTATTGTTCTAAATTCTTGTTAATAAATGCTTAAGTGCTTATATTCGCTACATGAATTCTATGGTTAGGGCATGTGGCCCTGTTATGTGAATATGTTTAACATTGTGGAAATGGTTATTTAATGAGATTATATGATAAGCATGAATATGTGCTTAATTGTCGAGATGTGTTTATCCACATCTGTTTCTTACAAGTAAGGTATGTAATCCTGGATCAGGGCTTGACTTATAAGTCAAGGACGGCAATAGCGAGCTGTGCGCTGGTCAAAAGGCATTGGCCTAAACGAGCAACGTACTATTACGTTGATCGATGCTATGGTCGAAGGTGAACCACGGGGGTTGGGCTAGCTCTGTGGCTAGTGAGATAAAGCTAAGGGTGAGGCCCCAGGTGACTCTATGGTCACGTAGCTAGGGCATAGGCCCGAGAATTGGCTAAACAGCGAACTGAGTAGGACAGCGGCCCTAAGTTGATCTAGTGATCTAGTGATTGAACATATATGATACTGGCTATGAATTAATGTTATTGCTTACTATTGAATGGTTATTTTAAAGTTATATTCTCTATTTTTGTACGTTCTGTTTTCTTACTGAGCCTCGGCTCACAGGTGCTTTGTGATGCCGGTAAGGGAAAGGGAAAGCTTGACCAGCCATGAGTTGGAGAACTTCGGTGGTGGCATGTACATATGTGGCTGCTTGACTATCACGGCCGGGGTTAAATCAGAAAAGCTAGAGTTATAGCTCTATTTTGCCGCTTAGGCCGGCTGATGTAACTTTAGATATGTATCTATCCTTTTTAACAGTTGAGTTGTAATATTTTGGGATCCCATGTTATACACACACTTTTGGAATAAAAGTCAATGGTTCCTTGACCAAAACTTTTAACTCTAACCCTTTTCATTAATCTTAGTTACACGGTTTAAGCCAAATGACCTGATTAGCAGGTTTGACATAATTTTAAGTACACGGTGTAACAGTCTTTGATTAGGAGGACGTTACAACTTGGTATCAGAGCTGCCAAGGTTTAAGGGTTCCTAAAGACTGGCCAGCATGTACACTCACCACTAAAGACAAGCTCGACTCAGGGTTCGGTAACGGTTATATGTTTATATGTTTAAATGCTTAAACATGATATGAATGCCTTATCTGCATGCCTGTTTAGGAAACATGAGATTATCTGATAGAGCCTGGCCCTTGACTGTTGCATGAAAGTTAAAGAACGTGTTTATTAGCATCGTTACTGCTTGTGGATGCAAGGGAACCGCTTATTAGTGCCATTATTTGTATATAGGACAGAGGAAAATGATTATTAGCATTGTTATTACTGGTAAGAATTAAATGAACATGCTTATTACCTATGTTTGATTTGTGAAAATACTTGCATATGTTTATGTGTATTGTTATTTGCTGATGGATATCAGGAAGTGCTTATTAGCACTATGAATGAATATATTGTGTGATGGCATGCTTATTAGCATTTCATATGCTTGTTATCTGATGATCTTGGACCGTCAGGCGGCAAGTGGTATAGTTATGACTTACCTAATGACTGATTTGATCTCTGTAGGGTGGATAGAGCGTCAGAATGAATCGACGAAGGTCAGAAAGGCTGGCTGGCCAAGAGTTACAGGGCAGTGAAGGGAATGCTCAGGGCCAGGCCCCACCGCCAGCTCTAGAGAACTGGCAAAAAGTGCTTACTGACATGCAAGCCAGGTTAGAGAGGCAGGAATAATAGATACGCCTCTTGAGACAGCAACAGGTTCCAGCAGGGAACCTACAGGCCGCGGTACCAACAGTGGTACAACCTGAGGTATCGGCAGTTGCACAGCCCCAGACAGGGGGAGATAGGTGGGAACTCCTATATGAGGGATCCAGAAAGCAACACCTTCTAGTATTTTAGGGTGTTTCTAATCCACTGAAGGCTGAGCAGTGGATGGCCATGATAACCACTATCCTAGACTTTATGAGGGTAGGGGGTAGCGAGAGGGTGGCCTGCACCACTTATATGTTTTGGGAGGATGCTTGAATATGGTGGGAGGTGGTATCCCAGACCAGAATAGTTGCCACCATGGAGTGGGAAGAATTTAGAACCTTATTCAATGAGAAATACTACAATGACACAGTTAAAGCTGCGAAGGCTATGGAGTTCAGTAGGTTACTTCAGAGTAACATGTCAGTGGCCGATTATGCCCTGAAATTCGATAGACTGGCAAAGTTTGTCAGGGATCTGGTGCCCACTGATGGGACCAGAAGAGAGAGATTTCTACAGGGGCTACAGCCTGTGATAGCTCGGGACGTTCGTATTACTATTGTGCCATGAGTGACTACTTATGCACAGGCTGTGGAGAAGGCGCTTACAGCTAAGAGAGCTGAGAACAAGATCTGGCGTGAAAATGTATCTAGAAGGGATTCTAGGAGGTTGGGTGTAACGACCCAAAATCACTAATATGGCTTAATGGCCTTGATTAGTGTACCGGGAGGGCATAATTTGTTTATGTGTGAATTATTAGTTTAATGCATGATTTTGTGATAAGCATGCTTGAATGGTTATATGAATGTAAATGTGATTATATGCTATAATTGTGAGGAGCACATTCTTATGTGGGTAAATCTGCATCATGCGATTTGAGGCGATCCTAGGGAACTAGTTAGCGGGAAAGTCACAACGGGACCTAATACTTGACTTGGGGCAAGTCAAGGGGTTTTTTGGGTATTAGATGGTTATTTGGGTTATCGGGTTATGGAAATAAATAATTGGAGATATATTTGAGGTTAGGAAGCTTAGGTGGGAATACTGGGGAATTTTACCATTTTTCCCTCGGGGATGTTTTCGGTACCCTGAGCCTCGGGATTGACTTAAGTGCTTAAGGATAAACTAAGTAAAATATAGAACACGGTGGAACAAAAACCAAACCAACCTTCCCTCTTCTTCTCTTCCTCTTTCAAAGGAAACCACAAGGAACCAAGAAGAACTTGGCTGGAATTCAGAGAATTGGAGCTGTGATTTAGGAGATTAGCTCAAGGATTAGCTAAGGATTCAATCAAGAGTTAAGATAAGCCTTAAGCTTAATGCATGGTGGTTAAATTCTGTGGTTATGGATGAGTTTTGAGGTGTTTATGGGTTTTGACATTGAAGGACTGAATTAAAGCTTGGAACTTGGGAGTTAGCTCAGAGATTTCTTAGAGAATTGGTTCATCAGTGAAGGTAAGCTCGAATTTATGATCTAATGTCTGAATCTTAGTGTTTTCTTGAATGGTTTTGGAGTTCTTGAGTGTGTGAGTTTCAGAAATTAAAATGGTGCTTTGATGAGTTTTTAGATTAAGTTTCTGCTGGCTTAAGCTTCTGAAATCATGCAAGAATGTTTGTGATAATTGGAGTATATTATTGGGATGGTTATGAGAGGTTTTGAGTGAGGTTTGAGAGTTAAAAATGGTGGTTTTTCTGGTTTCGAAGGAGTCGGGTCGCGGCATAGTTCTTGGTGTGCCGCGGCCCCTGAAGCTGATAAGTGCTGAAGATGGAGGGCAGGCCGCGGCATGGGGCATGTAGGACCGCGGCCCGTGTCAGTTTCTGAGTAAGGTTGAGGCTCTAGTTGGGGCCATTACACGACATGTTCCACTGAATTCTGTGTTTTACTTAGTCTATTCTTAGGCAATTAAGTCAATCCCGGGGCTCGGGGTGCCGGAAACGTCCCCGAGGGCAAAATGGTAAAATTTCCCAGTATTCCCATCTAGACTTCCTAACCTCAAATATATCTCCAATTATTTATTTCCATAACCCGATAACCTAAATAACCATCCAATACCTGAAATACCCCTTGACTTGCCCAAAGTCAAGTATTAAGCCCCGTTGTGACTTTCTCGCTAACTAGCTCCCTAGGATCGCCTCAAATCGCATAGTGTAGTTTTACCCACATAATAATGTGGTTCTCACAAATATAGCATATAATCACATTTACATTCATATAAGCATACAAGCATGCTTATCATATAATCATGCACTAAGTTAATAAATGCATACATAAACCAATTATGCCCTCCCAGCACACTAATCAAGGCCCTTAAGCCACATTAGTGATTTTGGGTCGTTACAAAACATATACCCAAATCTCAAAAACAAAGTTCCCAATCATCTTAATGGCACAAAGTCCTCAAAACCCAAACTGCAAATCTTTCAAAAACTCCTCAAAACGTAAAATCCAAATTCAAAACTTAAGAAATTTCAATAAACAGAAACTTAGAAATTCAAAACTTAAATTTCCTCTGATTATGTCGTTTCTCGCTAAATCCCCCGGCTAATAAGCTTTTAAGCTTTCCTAGAATCATTATGACTCGATCCTTGCTTGAATCCGAGTCCTAAAACTTGAGTTTCCTTTGAAAATTCAATGAACGGTAAAAAGGGATAACGGGAGAGAGAGAAACTGTGTTTTGAACGTATTTTCTTTCTGACAGGTTACTTCGAGCTTAAGTAACCTCAAGTAAATCCCAATACTCGGGGTCCCAAAAATGCCACCGAGGGTAAAATAGTCAAAATTCCCATAATTTTCTCCTAATCTCACTAACTCCCAATATATCATGAAATAATCATTCAAATTACCCAATAACCCAGCAATGTGCTAAATACCTAATATACCCCTTGACTCACCCCGAGTCAAGTATTGATCTCATTGTGACTTTCTCGCTAACTTGCTCCCTAGGATCACCTCGTGCCGAGTAACCCAAATATATCCACATAATAATGTGATCCCACACATATATCACATATATGCCTAATATACCAATAACGGGCCAAATTTCAAAAATTTCCCTTCCAATAAGAAACGGTCACACATGCTTAATTAATACACCTAAACTTGCATATCAAGTCATATTATTATATAACTCACATAATCACATAATTACATGCATATATAAAACATAAACATGTAAGTTCCATAATTTTTCATCATGGCCCTCTAATCAAGGCCCTAAGCCTTATTAGGTAATTTGGGACCTTACAAATATATTCTCTTGGGAGTCTACCAAGTCGGTGTACTCGGAATACTGCGAGACATACTTCTCGCCAGATGTGACTCCTTGCTCGGCCTATGCAATTCTGCTTCCCCTGGGCTTCCGGCCCTTGCCCTTTCCCTCGCCTCTACTACTGCCAGGAGCTCAACTGGACTCGACAAGCTAGGAAGGAGCAGCAAGTCCAGCACTTAATGCAGGCTAAAAAGTGCTATATCCAGTGGGTGCTACCCTGAACCCTGTTGGATCCATACCTAATCTAGGAGCAGACATGACACTATATTTGGAAGGTTGGGTGCTCTAGCTGAGTTGGACTCCCCACAAGCTCTGTTGGACGGGAACAAAGGAGGAATATTGAATCCCCGAAGCCATGGGGCCAGGCACGGCCGATGTAGGGAAAATAGCAGATTCTCTGAATGCCCTGATCTAGGCATCCTCCCAACTGATGTATTCTTGTGCTCGAAGAATTAAGTCATCGGCATCCCCTCCGTTGGAGGTCGTGCCAAAGCGAGGATCCCGCGTGGATACCAACTTCTAATGCCATCAATTATTGTCCATCATTAACCCTTTGGTTTTTTCCACTTCCTCCTTGAAGCGTTTGATGTAATCATTGAGAGTCTCGAAAGGGCCTTGCTTTATATTGGCCAAGGCATTGACCTCAAAGCTTACCTTTCAAACTCTTGTGAACTGTCTTCGAAAGGCAGATGATAATTGATGCCAAGATTGAATGGATCTTGGTCGGAGCTTTTTGAACCATTCATTTGCCAGTCTCATTAGGGTGATCAGGAACACATGACACTTAGCGTCATCGGAGACACGATGCACCGACATTAATCTGTTGAACTTAGAAAGGTGGCCCGTGGGATCCTAGCCACAGTCATAGGGTAGTATGGTTGGAATTTTGAAGCTGGGTGATAAAGGGCCTCAACAATGTGAGGAGCACATGGCTCCACTTCTTCGTCATCCAAATCAGACTCGCGGCCTTGTCCCCTAGCCATTCTGAGCATTATCCGCTTCAAACTTTCAAACTTTGCACAGAGCGGGTCACGAACTCGGTTGATGCTCTGAGCCTAGTTATCTCTTCTCCGAGAGATTATTCTGGAGGTCTGACATAACTCTCCCAGCGGGCTCGTGTCTTCCTACCTTATTGCATCTTTGGGCATTGAGGTTGTCTCGCAGGTCAGCCTGTCCTCCAAACTCACCGTTATCCTCGGGATGAGCAACTTCGGTCTCTCTATCGGACATGACGTTTTTGTTTACTGAGATGCTGATACCGCATTATCGGTTTTGCGAGGCATTCCTTGGGTGGATCCCTGGACCATTGTTCCTACAAGGTTGGTTAGGTTCCGAGGGGACACTAACTCCAGGCCTCGCGCGGTCCATATAAGCGTGTCGAGGCGGAATGCTCCAAACCCCACGGGCGCTGACTACCTGGCGGTGTCCTCAGGCCCCTGGGCCATTACCTTTACCAGCCTACTGATGAACCTGGTGGCCTTCAGGTTCTTAACGAGCCCTCTTTTGCTTTGAAGTAGGATTATCATCAGTCTTTCCCTTGCCACGATCCTACAGTGGCATCGGGGTTCCAACTCCTGCTGTGTGCCCGGCAGGCACCTCAGCTTGTGGATCTTGTGCCTCTACAGTCGGGTGCTCGGGAGGCACCCCAGCTACATTAACAGGTGCCAGTCCAATGGGGTGCGCAAGTGGCATGCCAGTTGGGTGCCCAGTTGATGCATTGCCATCGGGGTCCACTCGCAACCCCTGGGTTGCAAGAGCGGCCTTCATGGCAGGCACCATCTCCTGTAGGGCGGCGATGTTACCCTCTTGCGCATTGATCTTTTGTTGTTGGGTGGCAACCAACTCACAGAGCATCACCACCTATGGCATCTCGACGTCTTCAACGTAGTCCTCTACCATCTCAAGCACGTCCTAAGGCGGCTGTCTACTAGGTTCCCCTCTTTCGACTCTGGTAGGATGGAGCATGTCATCTGCAATGTTTCTTCGAGTATTCACCATAGTTGTAAGTGTTCCAAATGCTTTCTTCAAGCTTTCATTGAAAGCACCAAAATGTTGACTTCCTTTTCGGCTATCAACCTTAAAACGAGAGATTGAAGAAATGAACAATCAAGAACACAAAGGTTTTTACGTGGTTCATGTTATAAAAGAACCCTAGTCCACGAGTCTTTGTTATTAAGTGGATTGGAAGCTTGTTGCAGCAAGTTCCAATGGTGTATTCTCAGGCAGTGTTTAGATTGCTCAAAGTACAAGGTTTTTTTCTCTCTAAGAAACCCAACTCTTTACAATGAGACTCCCAGCTCTATTTATAGAGGCTGGGGTAATTAATACTAATCATTTGAAATTAATATACATTATTCCCGTTATTGGGGGATTAATACCAATTCAATGCATTGGGCTGCATTGAATAGAGACCACGTACCAAGCAAGATCTGTGGGGCCCACTGTAGATAAGGTACCTACTTTATGGGGAACATGGCCCTGGTACTGTCAGGGCATGTTGTACGTATTTTCGTGTGAGACGGCGTCGCGGGAATGCGAATTGTCGAGTCGTACAATCAACAACACTGTAGGTAGATCACCCAAAAAGGTTGTTAGGTGCTTCTCTGATGATCTTTATTGTATTTTAATTGATCAATTTTAAAATATCAAATTGATTGATCTAATATGTATGTATACATTCAATCAAATACAATAAAGATACATACCTCTTGAAGCCTATCAAGTATCATTGTTATCTTTTAGTAAGAAATAATGAACATCCAATCCACAAGATTGCACCAAGATCCACACTGCGATCTTCCAAGTCAATCCTCAACACATTAGGACATGTGTGGGCACGTAGGATGCTATGGACAATATAGACTCTCTTGATGTTCTCAACACATGAGAACAAGAGAGGTTGGAGAAGGAGAGAGCCTAAGAGAATGTATCGTTTTTTTTCATGCTTTCTCTAAAAAATGAGTAATGCATAATATCTATACTCAGCCAATAAACTGATTAAGTTTAGACTAAATTATTTAATCAATATTTTAATCAAATCAAAATATTTCTTTTAAATAATAATTTAATAAATAAAATAATTCAAATTATAACATTTAAAATTTGAACAATTTAAATTAACCCTATGTCACACGCCAGTCACTATGATAAGATAAAATATCTATTGACACTGATTTTCATCAACTTTGAGATCTTAGAGCATGAATTCAAGAATTGAGATTTGAAAGTAATAAATAACACCATATTTTTAGAGGTTTGACGCAAAAGAGATGACCTACATTCACTTAGAAACTTTTATTGATATTTAAGATGGAAGAACCATAGCTTTTGGCGAACTTGTGTCGCAGATTATTATATAGTCCCCATTCACTTTGATATTACATAAGGACTAGTTTGTATAAGAATGGTGTTTCAGCATTATGAGTTGCCCCCTGATACGTCTCGAATTTGCCTATTTTTAATTCATTATTCTTCTGTGATTATGCACTTGATTATTTATATATATATATGTTTAATTAGTTTATTTTGTGTTTTCAGGAATTCCAAGACATTTAGGTGAAAAATAATGAATTTGGGATGTTTTACATGCAATGGTTAAGCTTGGCGTTACAAGTTTGTAACATCACACTTGATTTTGAAAAAATTTCATTAATCTTTTCAAAATATTTCTTGAAATACAAGTTTTAGATATTTTTCTTAGTTTTCTATAGCTTTTCAAATCCTTCTATTCCGAGCTATATCGAGGAAGTTATGGTTAAAATATTGTCATTGGTTGCAATTGAAGAAAAATGAAGAAAAAGGAAAAATTGTTATGGCCACGGCGGTGGAAATTTATAGCCGCAGCCATACAGACAGAGGCTAACGGTCGCAGCCTGGAGTGTCACTGGCCGCGGCCTGAGCCAGTGGCTTTGGATTTTCTTCTGCTATGGTCACGGCAGTGCACATTTATGGTCACGGCCTGGGACAGTTTTTCAACCTTAAATTTTAATTTTTAAATGTAATTTCAAGGGTACTATAAAAGGTTTTAGGGCTAACTTTTAGAATAACTTTGGATTACGAATTTTGGAGATTAAAGCGGCAGAGAAGAAAAGAAGACATCATTTTTTTTTCTACCTTCAATCTAGTTTTTCTTCTTCTCTCTAAAACTTCTTTATTTTCAATTCATGTTTATGCTTATGATCATGTTTATGATGATGGAGTAGTTTTCTTTTAGGTTAATGGTAATTTCAAAACCTAAGACATGAAATCTTGAATGCAATGATGAATTTTATTCCTTTTATTCCCTTATATTAGATTGTTTCTATTCTTCTAAATGATTGTTATGAATCTTGTGATATCTTGTTCGGTGGCCAACTAATTAGGGTGTTACATTGTTCTATTATCATCTTAGGATTGTTCTTCACCTAATAGTCTAGGATTCTAAGTATAGTTATAAATTGTAATTAAGTATTGTGACATGTATTTTAATTGTCATGAAGAGTAGAACCTAGGTTAAATGAATTGCATGCTTAATGAATTTGTTGCCTATATTAACTAGTTTCGAAGGAATATAATGTTTCTCCTGAGTTAAATAGATAGCATGTTTAATTGGTTTATTGCTAGGTAAAAAGGATTAATTAATGAGCGCTTAGCTTTAATGAATTATAATATGGAAACTAGGATAATTGACTGCTTAAGTGTTATCTGCGCAGTTAATAGTTTAATTGGGAATAGGAAATAATATTTGTCATTGTTGATTGATTGATTGTTGAAGGTGAAGAATAATTCTTAATTGTTCTTTAAAATCGTATTACCAATTGTTCTTCGCTTATTAATTTATTTTATGTTATTAAATCTTGAAAAAAAATTCCTTTTTAATTCTTTTTCACATTTTGAATGATAAGTTGACTAATAGTCTCTGTGGGTTCGACCTGTACTTACCATTATACTAAAAAATTGGTAATATTGAAAATAAAATCTTAAGTAAATTTGGTATGGTATACGACACGCATCAATATTTTGGCTTAGTTGTCGGGGACTATGGTAAGTCATTTTATTATTTAAATTCATTAATTATTTACGTACCAGTTTATTACCTTGGTAATTTCAAGTGTATATGTCTAGCGACGATACTCAAGAAAAAATACAAGTCATTAAGCAATATCTTGAGACATCGTCGTCCCGTTCTTCTCATACTATCACCAATAATCCACTCTTTCAACCTTCTGTTGGGGTTTTATGCCCTAATTAAAACCCAATTTCTTTGTAATCTCATTTTATTATCAATAAAAGAATATAAATCATTTTTTGACTTGGTCAATCACTTTGCTCACATGTTTTATTTTCATGATTATGTGTATAATATAAACGTTTATTAAATTATGAACATATAGCTAATCATATTTATAGTGACGTAATCACAGTGGAATATAAATATGATTATATGTTCAAACATAAGTTAGGCCTAAGATTAGTCAGTGCATAGGATTTACATTGACTTGCCAATCTACAATATGATCTACTTACACATTGTACTGTTATGTTCTTTCTAGAATATTAGCAAAGTAGATAAGATCGGATGTTTTTGTTACATCGGACTGGACCGATATTTACAGTAGATAGGATAAGTAAACATACTGTTATTATATATTCTAGTCATATCATATAGTTGACCATAGGTCAATTCAATCTCAATTCTGAGTGGTTAGTATTCTAACTAATTGTATTATTTGAGTGCTTTGACTTGTTCGTTACCAGCTGACCCTACAGAGTAGCCCATATTTACATCTTGGGAACTCGATAGTATATTGAGTGGGAGTGTTAATCATAGATATGACTATCTATAGCTTCCGATGAAGAAGTAAAACAATGGTTTCCTTTTAGTTTGGTTCAAGGTGCTAAATGATAGAGATCTCATTTCAGTAATTAATATTAGTTTACTGAAATATCATTTATAAGGAACTAAGTGTTATAAGGATAAAATGCAATGAGAGGTAAAACAGTATTTTTATTCCCATATCATTGTAGACCGTCTATAGAGGATTGAGTGACAATTATGGTTGAAACAATGGATAATTAATAACGTATCTATATTGGTTATAGAGCTTTCTATGAATTCAAGAGTGCAATTCCGAGTCACGACGAATTAATAAGTTCGTAAATTTATTTGTTAAATTTATGATAACTTATTGGAGCTTGATTTCATAAGCCCGTGGTCCCCACTGTACCTTGGATAAAATCATCTACATAATCTCAGTTAATTGATTTTTTAATTATCAATTAGAATTATCAAAGTTGACCAGGTCAATTTTGGATAGTTTCACAGAGTTATACAATTTAGAGAAGAAAAGAGATTTTAGGGCTGATTTATTAATTAAGAAAAATTGGTGTCTAAATTAATAAATAAGTTTAAATCAAGGTTCAAATTATAAATAATTAATTTGATAAAGGATTTAAATAATTATTTAATTAATTAATCAATAGAAAACAATACAGGCCTTGATTTTAAGTCCAACGAGCTTATAATTAAATAAGATATTTCACAGGCTTAAAGCCCATGATAATTTCGACCTAACGACTGATATTGCCTATTATTTTATTTATTTTTTAATTAAAATAAATGACCTAACTGACCCTATAAGAGGAATGCTAAGTGAGAGTTGAAATCAGATGATCAATAGATGATTAGAAGATCTATTTTTGATGCTTTACGGTTTTATACTCTCTCTACCGCAAAATCTCATTTTCTAAGCCTCTAAATTCTCTTCTCTTCTTTTCATTGTATCTATTTAATGTTTTGAGAATTGCCCACTCTAGTCTAGGTGATTCTAAGGATACTTTGGAAGGCTATGAAGAAATTTGAAGATCGGATCAGTTTCTTGGTGATACCCTACGACAGAAAAGGATACAAGGTTTAGAGAAATTGAAGGAAGGACTAATACATTTTGCTACATTGTAAGTGTTCTTATCTTTATCTCTATTTAAATTCAATTGTAGAAAAATGTTCTAGGTTGTCTTATATTAATTTGTTTAATATATGATTTACTTGAAAGTAAACAAGATCATGTATAAGTTTTCCCAACACCTTCAACAAGGAAAGTTAATCTTGTACAAGTATCATTACCATCTGACAACAATTCTGACTCAGATTCATCAATTAATTCTTAGATGGCTCAGGATAGGACGTTGAAAGAGTTGGTGGTGCCAGATCTAGACCATCAACCATTATATATGCATTATCCGACTTTGTATGTCATTTTAAAACTTAAGCTGGGCCTCGTACACTTATTACAATTTTTCCATGGGCTACCAGGAGAGGACCCGAACAAGCATCTAACAGTGTTTCATATTGTCTGTTCTAGTATGAAACCAGGAATAGTGAATGAAGAGCAGATTAAGTTAAGAGCATTTTGTCTCTCTTAAAGATGGTGCTAAGGAATGGCTCTATTATCGTCCTCCTAGAACGTTGAATACATGGAATGAGATGAAGACTTTGTTCTTGGAGCACTACTTTCTAGCATCTAAGGTTGGAAGTATAAGGAAGGAAATATGTGGTCACGGCCTGCGATAAATTTTTTCTTAAAATTTGAATTTTGAATGTATTTTTTAATGGGTTAATACAAAAATATCAGATCTTTTCTATTATTTAAAAATATATATTTTGAAATATTATATGTTTGTTGTTTGATCTTTTAAAAAAATAGATATTTTCTACAAAGATTCAAATTCAAATTTAAAAATAGATTAACTAATTAATTTTTAATATTTTAATATATTAAAATATTAGAATTAAGTTATCATATATTTTTTAAATACTTGATATTTTTTAAAATCTTTTATTGGAAAATAATAATATATGATTATTCTATGGATTTTAATATTTAATTAATTTGAAATTTTAAAATTTGTTGACTAGATATTTGAATTTGTTTAACTATGTAAGATATTTTTTTCAAAAACAGTAGATGATATTTGTTTTAGAATTTATAACTGGTTAAATTTTAAAAAATATCACGTTTTTCAAACTAATTAATAAAATATTTTTTAATAAATGGGATTTAAATTAACTTTGGTTAATTGTTGATAAATCCTACTTAAATTAAATTAATATTTTTGAAAATGACCTAAACTAAGTTGATTATTGATAAATAAAATTTAAATTAACTTTTGTTAATTGTGATAAATTTCATTTAAATTGACTTATTTATTTTTTGCAAAAATTTAATTAATTCAAATTTTTTGGATAAATTCGAGAAAATTAATTGTGGTATATTTGCAAATGAAATAAATTGTGGTATTGTTGCATAAATTCAGACTTGCTCATATAGTAACATGATTAGGCTCATCCAATTATAATATGTATGTCTGCACTATATGTGGTATTTTTGCAATTGGGCTTAGATGCATATAGTGGCCCATATGTTTACTTAATATATGGATTTTATGCTAAATAAAACATTCATAAAATGATAGGTTTTATTTGGGTCCATTAGAAAATGTAAAGTTTAAATTCATTTCTTGTGGGTGGTTCCATGTAGAGTCCCAGAACTTTACTTAGCTAGTTAGATAGTAGTAGTAGTAGTAGTAGTAGTAGTAGTAATAGCTAGTAGTAGTTATAGTATGTTTATTACTATGGATTTTGGTTCAAGTCGGGACTTAGTTGAACACTTGTAGCAACACTTATAGATTTTATAAGTTTAACCTATAGTTTAAGAATATTAATTATAACATAAGGTTTGATTAATATAGCGGGTTATAAAGATGTTATTTATTATACTATAAGGTTTAGATAGAACTAATAAGATCATGACACTTGTCGTGTGCATGTTTATTGAGAAATTAAGCATTTTTAATGAATAGTTTTATAAAAGAAATATTTGAAAACCCTAGAACCTTCCAGCAGTTTAAAAACATTATAGGACTCAGTCAAAGTTGTTTACCCAATTCAAATTAAGCTGAAAAAGTGCAATTACGTGTATAATATTTCAGTGTATGCCAATATATCGCATCTATAGGGGGTGATATATCGCCACACGGGGAATACGAAAAGACGTGAACTTCGCACAAACGCATCGAAGAACACTCGGGGCATAAGCCCAGGCAATATATCGCCTAGAATGGGCAATATATTGGCCTTAGGGCAAGTTTTTCAAACAATTTTGAAACCGAGCTCATTTTATTCCTTAACCTCTTAGAAAGCCTTTGAACATTTTTGACCGAGTCTTAAGCCTCTGCTGAACGAATATTCAAATGTTTTTCAAGTAATATTCATTATTTTTATTCAAGCTAAAAGAAGAACTTTTCACTCCTTGAACTCTATAAATAGGACCTAGTACCCAGCCATTTCTCTCATTCTTCAAGCTATGTTCAGAGCCTTCAAGCTGGCTGGTTTGCTATAGAGTGATAAACACTTGGGTTGGGGTATACGTTTTATCATCTTAAGCTTATTAAACACTTGTGAAGTAAGAAAAATAGTGTGTTTTTCTATATCGAGGTGTAGTTCGGTTCTAATACATTCAAAGGCATTCCTAATCTTAAGTTCATTTCAGTTTAATTCTTTAGTTTCTTTAGTTTCCATTCAGATCCTAACTCATTGTTTTTCCATTCATGATTAGGTATTTAAGTTCTTTAAACTTAAGGTTTCCTTTCAATAACCTCTTCTTCTCGGTGGGTTAGATTCATTTCTTTTTTATCTCCTTCATTTAGAAATACCCACCTTCTCATTGGTTGTTTTTAGGAGTGTTCCACATCCCATCCTTGTTCTCATATCCCGGTATTGGTAAGGAAAATAGGATAGAATTTTATATGTTTATATGTTATCTTATGTTATGTATGTTGATAGACCTTGGGCATATGAATTGTATAGCTAACAAAGCCCAATAATTTATGGGCGTATGACTTGCTTAGATAGCAAGCCCCACAAATCTATTGGGCATATGATTTGTTTAGTTAACGAGCCCCAAGTAGTATAATGGCCATTATAGTAGTATATGACATATGTTATAGTATATGTGTATGATATAGCTTATGTGTATGTTTTATGTTTTTAATAGATTTTCCTTGCTGGGCATTAGGCTCATTCCTTTATTTTTATGAATGCAGGAAAATAGTTATGGCGGCGGAAGAATTCATGGCAGCTTGGGTTGTGTATTGAGGAAGAATGGATTCGGGGGACTGCGTGAGCAGTTCGAGGACAACGTTGTTTTCAGTCTTTTAAATTTCTATGTAATTTTCTACAATTGGTTTTGTAACAATTTTAATTAAGTTAAAGTTATATTTTATTTTTCAAACAATGGGATCCCATACCCCGAATTTATGAATTTCAACATTTACCTTAGAGTTTTTAATAAAGTTATGAATGTTTCGTATGTATGTTTTCATAAGAATAGTGTCTATGTATAGTAGTTTTAATGGTCCAAAGTCTTAGAATTAGTTGGGTCATTATAGTTGGTATCAGAGCAACGGTTCATTCGCATGAAGTTCTCCTTGATACACACGCTCAAGCTCCGAATCTAATCGCCAAGTAAGTGTTTATGTTATAGTTATTATGTTTATATGTATAGCTAACGCTTTATCCTTTATGTTGTCAGTTAAGAATGAATGGAGCATTAACGTATGAGGATATCCGAGCCATTAAGGCCTTAAAAAGAATTAGAGAACCAAGAAACACCGTAGGAGTGCTAGAAAGAATCACTCGGAGACTACTTTAATTCCACAGGAGATAGGTCACCTCCAAGAAACTAAGCAGATCATGATGAGATCAACAGAGCTATACGTTTTAGTAATTATACTTTTTAAAGATTATCCAACTATGATTGCAGCTTTAGAAGATATATGGGAGACGATAGATGATGATCATGAGTTAACGGTAGCTATGAGCAAAAACATAGGATTTTTAGGAATCTTCCTCGAGGGCATTTTGAGGCTCAAGATAATGATGACTATGAAGAGATAGATGATGATATGTTAGATGAAGGGTCAGATGTAGAAGATCCCAATTTCTAGATTAGATTAGTCTCTTTATTTTATTTATTTGCATTTGTGATTATAAATAGTGAAAACTTTTTTTCCAAATTAATATCATTGTTATTTTGATGACATGTATGAGTTTGATTTTCTTTTACAATCATAATAAATAATAAATTTAATGAATAATGACTAAGTTCGGTGAGGGTGGATACAAACCAATGAACCGGGTTCTCTATATTGAGAGTTAGGGGGCCATAGTAGTGGGAACAATTTTACTGATCTCAGCCCTCCCTCAATATGGTTAACTTTGGAACAACGATGAGTTTCGGGCCTGAGAATTTAGTCATATAGGATGATTTGAAACAGACTTAGAAAATAACAAAGATGGCTCATTTTTCTAAGTATAGAAACCCACTCTAATAATAAAGAAGGCTTATATAAATTTCATAAGAAATCATAATTAATTGGTCCGAGTTATGTTTGTGTAGATTAAGTTTTTTCCTTAGAACCTATTAGGGTAAAGTTATAACATGTTTTTCTCAACTGTTAGAACTCTGCTGAAGATGTCGCTTCGAAGGTCTGCTTACACCAATGCTAATGTCTCCAACCCTGCTCCTGAAAGCAATGAAGCCCCTCCGGTTCGCAGAAGGGGACTGCTTGCTACTGCTAATCGAAGTGCGCTGCCGCCGGTTGACAACACTGCGGAAATTACCAGACTGCGACAGCAAGTTGAGGAATTACTGCAGCAACAGCGACAACAGGCTCAGCCTCAAACTCAGCCTCCGCCTCCGCCTCCACCGCAACCACAGCCTCAGCAAATGGCCCCAGCACCCCAACAAGTTGGTCCATATGGGGGATGGCCAGTGGTGAACTATGCGCCATACCCAGCTCAGCACATGGAGCCAATTTATGAGCGGTTTTGTAAGCAACACGCTCCAAACTTTGAAGGGACAATAGACCCCTTCGAGGCGGAAGAATGGCTCAGAAATGTGGAGCCAATTCTGATGCACATGAATCTCGGCAACGCGAACTGCATATCCTGTGTTTCGTCTTTGCTCAAGAAAGATGCAAGAATATGGTGGGACTTAGTTCAGCAGACTCACGATGTTGCCACCCTGACTTGGACCAGATTTGTGGAGCTGTTCCACAAAAAAGTACTACAATTCGGCATTCGCTTCAAGAGTCGAGGAGTTCGCTGGTCTGAAGCAAGGGAGTTTATCATTGGCAGAATATGCTCGGCAGTTTGACCGATTAGACATGTTTGCACCGGAAATGGTTCCAACTGACTTTCTGATGGTGACCAAGTTCGTTAGAGGACTCGATCGAAGATTGAGCTAGGGGTTAAGCTAGCAAACCCAAGAAATACTACCTATGTCGATGTTCTAGAAACAACAATAGAAGTATAAAGGCTACAGGAGAATGTTAGTAAAGAGGAAGCCAGTAAGCCTGAGCCTAAACAGCAAAGTCAACCTCAGATTGGTTGAAACAACAACCACAACAATAGCAATCAGTCCGACAACAATAATGGTCAGAAAAGAAGGTATCCTGACAATAAGCAGTCCGATAGCAATAAAAGGGCACGGACGAATAATGGAAGTAATAGGCCGAGTTATGTAGAATACCCGCAATGTGCTAAGTGCCAGAAGAAACATCCTGGTGAATGCTGGGAAAACACCAAGGGATGCTTCAACTGTGGTCAGGAAGGACACTGGAAGAGAGACTGTCCCTAGCTCAAGCTAGAGGGGAAAAAGGATGACAAGATGGTTCCTGCCAGGGTATTTGCCTTAACCCAAGGAGAAGCTGATGCTAGCGATAAAGTGGTTACAAGTCAGGTTTCTATCCTCAATAATATATGTTTTGTATTATTTGACTCGCGAGCTACTCATTTGTATATCTCATTAGGAATGATAGAAAAACTAGACAAACCTTGTGAAAGATTTAGAACTAGGTTTGTAATAGAGTTGCCTTTGGGCAAAGTAGTTCTATCATCATGGATAGTACGAAGCGTACCGATCAAGATTGAGGACGTAGAATTAGAAGGAGACTTGATAGAACTGGAGATCAAAGACTTCGGCATGATACTAGGTATGGACTGGCTAGCAAGGCATGGCGTAACCATCGGCTGCAGACGTAAGCAAGTGATGTTCAAGGCTCCTGACGATCAGAAACTATGCTATATGGGACAAGTTTTAGGACTACGCACACCATTAATATCATCTCTCAAAGCCCAATGAATGATAGAAAAAGGATGTCAAGCATTCTTAGCCAACATCACAGATGTGGTAAAGGAAACACCACTAAAGGTTGGAGACGTCCACATTATAAAGGAATTTCCAGAGGTATTTCCTGACGACTTACCAAGATTGCCGCCAACTCGGGAAATCGACTTCACAATTAAATTAGTATCGGGCACCAAGCCTATCTTCAAGGCACCATACCGAATGGCACCTACCGAACTCAAGAAGTTAAAGAAGCAGCTACAAGAACTCTTAGACTTGGGTTTCATTAGACCGAGCCATTCTCCATGGGGAGCACCGGTTCTATTTGTGAAGAAAAAGGACAGAAGCATGCAAATGTGCATAGATTACCGCGAGCTGAACAAGGTGACGATTAAGAATAAGTACCCGCTCCCGAATTGACGACTTGTTTGATCAACTCTGAGGTGCGACCGTGTTTTCAAAGATTGATTTATGGTCCGGGTACCATCAGCTCAAGGTGTGGGGAGAGGATATTCCTAAGACAGCTTTTAGAACTCATTACGGGCATTACGAGTTCTTAGTTATGTCTTTTGGTCTTACCAACGCTCTAGCTGCGTTTATGGATTTAATGAATAGGGTCTTCAAGGACTACTAGGATAAATTTGTCGTAGTGTTCATCAATGACATCATAGTATACTCAAAGGACGAAATCAAGCACGAGGAACATTTGAGGTTGATCTTATTATGACTAAAGGAGCATCAACTTTACGCCAAGTTCAAGAAGTGTGAGTTTTGGCTTTCGCAAGTAGCATTCCTCGGGCACATTATAACCAAGGACGGAGTTGCAGTAGACCCATCTAAGGTAGAGGTTGTAAAGGATTTGCCAAGACCAAAGAACGCATCAGAGGTAAGAAGCTTTCTGGGATTAGCGGGTTATTATCGAAGGTTTGTAGAGGGCTTTTCTAAGATAGCCACTCCACTCACCAACCTGGCCCGGAAGCAGCAGAGGTTCAACTGGGCTGATAAGTGTGAAGAGAGCTTCTAGTTACTTAAGGATAAGATGTGCTCAGCACCAGTACTCTGTGTACCAACACCCAACGACAAGTTTATAGTCTACTGTGATGCGTCGAAGCAAGGATTAGGTTGCGTGCTGATGCAGAATGACAAGGTGATAGCCTACGCCTCAAGGCAGCTGAAGGAGTACGAGCAACGCTATCCAACTCATGATATGGAGTTGGCAGCAGTGGTATTTGTGTTAAAAATCTTGCGCCATTATCTTTATGGAGAACGGTGTGAGATTTATACAGACCACAAAAGCTTAAACTACTTCTTCACTCAGAAAGAGCTCAACATGAGGCAGCGTAGGTGGTTAGAGCTAGTGAAGGATTATGACTGTGAAATCCTATACCACCTGGGAAAGGCAAACGTAGTTGTTGATGCGCTAAGTAGGAAGAGTTATGGAAGTTTAGCAGCACTAGCCGGAATAGAAAAGCCGCTACCGCAGGAGCTGATCAGTGCTGAAATAGAAGTAGTCATTGGTAGGCTGGCTAACTTGTCAATCCAGTCAAGTCTGTTAGAAGATATACGGATTAGGCAAGGGCATGATGACACATTAGTAGCAAATATTGATGCAGTTAGAAAAGGGAAGGCCACAGATTTCTCAATATCAGGTCAAGGGTTATTGAGATATAAGGATCGGATATGCATGCCAAATGATCAAAGGATTAAGATGACGATCTTAAAAGAAGCGCACAGTACCCCATACTCAGTTCACCCAGGGTCAACCAAGATGACTCACGACATCAAAGCAATATATTGGTGGCCAGGAATGAAGAAGGATATAGCGGAGTATGTGTCTAAATGTTTAGTATGCCAGCAAGTGAAAGCATTAATCAGCGGTCTGCAGGCTTATTGCAACAACTTAGCAATCCAGAATGGAAATGGGATGATATAGCCATGGATTTCGTGACGGGTTTTCCACGAATGAATAAGCAGCATAATTCGGCTTGGGTAGTAATAGATAGACTAACCAAGTCATCTCATTTCCTGCCTGTTAAGACTTCATACACAGTGGATCAATACGCAGACATCTATGTCCAAGAAATAGTACGTTTACATAGAATCCCAAAGACAATAGTATCCGAAAGAGGATCGGTGTTTACATCGAGATTTTGGGGAAGTTTACAGCAAGCCATGGGTACTAAGTCTAAGTACAGCTTTTCATCCTCAGACAGACGGTCAATCCGAGCGTACCATTCAAATTTTAGAAGATATGTTGCGCACTTGTGTACTTGATTTCGGAGGATCATGGAATAAGTACTTACCGCTAATTGAATTTTCATACAACAATAGCTACTAGTCAACGATCAGGATGGCGCCTTATGAGTTACTTTATGGAAGAAGGTGCCAATCACCGTTACATTGGGATGAGGTAGGAGAAAGGCAGCTTCTTGGTCCCGAAGCTGTTAGAAAAGCTCAGGAAGCAGTAGCGCTGATTAGAAAGCACATGCTCGCTGCTCAAAGCTGTCTAAAAAGTTATGCGGATGCCAAGTGGTGGGATGTGGAATTCAAGGTCGGAGATCAAGTCTTTCTAAAGATATCTCCTATGAAAGGTGTGAAGCGATTTGGGAAGAAAGGTAAGCTTAGTCCCCATTTTATAGGTCCTTTTAGATATTAGACAAAGTGGGAGCAGTTGCATATAGATTAGCCATATCGCCAGCTCTAGCAGATAGCCACAATGTGTTCCACATCTCGATGCTACGTAGATATGTGTTAGACCCATCTCACGTCCTCAAGTACGATACGATAGCACTCTAGAAAGACTTGAGTTATGAGGAACGACCGGTTAGCATCCTAGATAGAGGGATGAAGTAGTTACGGTCCAAAAGTATTCCGATAGTCAAAGTCCTATGGAGCAATAGTTCTGAACGAGAGGCGACGTGGGAGTTGGAGGAGGACATGCAAGCTCGGTATCTCGAATTTTTCGGTAAGTAAATTTTGAGGACGAAATTATTTTTAGTAGGGGAGAATTGTAGAGTCCCATAACTTTACTTAACTAGTTAGATAGTAGTAGTAATAGCTAGTAGTAGTTATAGTATGTTTATTACTGTGGATTTTGGTTCAAGCCGGAACTTAGTTGAACACTCGTAGCAACACTTATAGATTTTATAAGTTTAACCTATATTTTAAGAATATTAATTATAACATAAGGTTTGATTAATATAGCGGGTTATAAAGATGTTATTTATTATACTATAAGGTTTAGATAGAACTAATAAGATCATGACACTTGTCGTGTGCATGTTTATTGGGAAATTAAGCATTTTTAATGAATAGTTTTATAAAAGAAATATTTGAAAACCCTAGAACCTTCCAGCAGCTTTAAAAATGTTATAGGACTCAGTCAAAGTTGTTTACCCAATTCAAATTAAGCTGAAAAAGTGCAATTACGTGTATAATATTTCAGTGTATGCCGATATATCGCAGTTATAGGGAGTGATATATCGCCACACGGGGAATAGGAAAACACGTGAACTTCGCACAAACGCATCGACGAACGCTCGGGCCATAAGCCCAGGCGATATATCGCCTACAATGAGCGATATATTGGCCCTAGGGCAAGTTTTTCAAACATTTTTGAAACCGAGCTCATTTTATTCCTTAACCTCTTAGCAAGCCTCTGAACATTTTTTACCGAGTCTTAAGCCTCTGCTGAACGAATATTCAAAAAAAATTCAAGTAATATTCATTATTTTTATTCAAGCTAAAAGAATATCTTTTCACTCCTTAAACTCTATAAATAGGACCTAGTGCCCAGCCATTTCTCTCATTCTTCAAGCTATGTTCAGAGCCTTCAAGCTGGCTGGTTTGCTATAGAGTGATAAACACTTAGGTTGGGGTATTCATTTTATCATCTTAAGCTTATTAAACACTTGGGAAGTAAGAAAAATAGTGTGTTTTTCTATATCGAGGTGTAGTTCGGTTCTAATACATTCAAAGGTATTCCTAATCTTAAGTTCATTTCAGTTTAATTCTTTAGTTTTCTTTAGTTTCCATTCAGATCCTAACTCATTGTTTTTCCATTCATGGTTAGGTATTTAAGTTCTTTAAACTTAAGGTGTCCTTTCGGTAAGCTCTTCTTCTCGGTGGGTTAGATTCATTTCTTTTTGATCTCCTTCATTTAGAAATACTCACCTTCTCATTGGTTGTTTTTAGGAGTGTTCCACATCCCGTCCTTGTTCTCATATCCCGGTATTGGTAAGGAAAATAGGATAGAATTTTATATGTTTATATGTTATCTTATGTTATGTATGTTGATAGACCTTGGGCATATGAATTGTATAGCTAACAAGCCCCAAAAATTTATGGGCATATGACTTGCTTAGCTAGCAAGCCCCACAAATCTATTGGGCATATGATTGGTTTATTTAACGAGACCCAAGTAGTACAATGGCCATTGTAGTAGTATATGACATATGTTATATATAGTATATGTGTATGATATAGCTTATGTGTATGTTTTATATTTTTAGTAGATTTTCCTTGCTGGGCATTATGCTCATTCCTTTATTTTTATGTATGTAGGAAAATAGTTATGGCGGCTGAAGGATTCATGGCAGCTTGGGGTTGTGTATTGAGGAAGAATGGATTCGAGGGACTGCGTGAACAATTCGAGGATGACGTTGTTTTCAGTCTTTTAAATTTCTATGTAATTTTCCGCACTTGGTTTTGTAAAATTTTTTAATTAAGTTAAAGTTATATTATATTTTTCAAACAATGGGATCCCATACCCCGAATTTATGAATTTCAACATTTACTTTAGAGATTTTAATAAAGTTGTGAATGTTTTGTATGTATGTTTTCATAAGAATAGTTTCTATGTATAGTAGTTTTAATGGTCCAAAGTCTTAGAATTAGTTGGATCATTACATTCCACTTGTGAATGCCTATTTGCTTTGCAAGACTATAGTGGGCCTAATCAATTAATAATAATTAATAAAACGAATGTTTAAATTCCTGTCTTTTGGATCTTGTGTGGAAGTATGGGGGCCTTAGTAGTGGGAATGACATACTGGACCCAGCCATCCTCCATACAAGCCCAATTGTTAAGGCTCATTTGACTGAGTTGGACTTAATTATATAGGTTCATTATAATAGTTAAACCTAAATATTGATTACCAACAAATTAATTCTAATTTTATTGAATTTTTTTCAACGTGACACTTTAGAATTAATACAAGATTATAGGACTCTGGTTTTAAAAATTTAATTTTACAATTTTTTGGAGAATCGTAGTCATTAATTGTCGAAAATAAAGAAAAATATTGTTTTAATAATGAGCTTATTTTAAAAATTATATTCGATCTCCACCATTGATTTAACAAGGTCAATAGCTTAACGGGGCCTCGAGACGCTTTGATTCGTCCCCCTATGAAAGGTGTTCATTAGTTATTTTGACAAGGTTATATTTCGAAACATATATAATTATAGGTCAAATTCTACTAGACTTACCCCTACGGCGACTACTAGGACTAAATCTATTATTATCGAAACCATGGGTCTAGCTCATAAAATAAGAGATTTTGTTTTCTTATTTTGATCGAATAGTAAGTTGTTAATAATGGTGTTCATTATTAAAAGAGTTTACAACTTTATTTAACTAATGATATTACTCTCCCCAACCGGGACAACGATATCATAGAATAGTTAAAAACCTAAAGAAATAGAGGTATGATTATTTTAATATTTTCTCCATATCTTACATATTTATGGTATATGTTGTGCTATTTCTTGAGAAAATGTGATTTATTTCTATTTTATTGATAATATGTAGTTTTAAGTATGGTTGTGTCTACTCCCATCCTTTCTCAACTTTCTATGGAGAAAGTCAGTGGAGAAAACTTCATTAAGTGGAAGAAGAATATCAACATAGTGTTGATTGGTGACAACGCCAAGTTCGTCATGATTGAGGAATCCCCGAAAGTTCCAGCTGAAGGAGCTACCAAGACTGTTAGAGACAAATATGAGCATTTGCAGGCGCCCAATAACAAGGCACGGTACTACATGTTGACTAGTATGGTCGACACTCTCAAGACAAAGATGGAGAATGTCGAGACGGCCTATGAAATCATGGATCAGCTCCAAGACATGTTCGGTGCAAATTTTGGGCTGACTCGTTTTGGGGCCACCAAGAAATATACTAATGCTCGGATGGCACCATCTCAGCACGTTCGTGATCACCTAATCAAGATGACCAACTAATTTCAAGAAGCTGAACTGCACGGAGCCATAATAGATGAGGAGACTCAAGTCATCTTAATCCTCAACAGTCTTTCTCTAGCTTTCTTGTCGTTCACCACAAACTATTTGATGAATAAACTCAATTACGGTCTGACGCAGCTCATGAACGAGCTTTAGAATTTTGAGTCTATCATGGGTGGACCTAGTAAGGGAGGAGAGAAGAAGACTACTGTTATTGCTGGTGATCCAGCTAAGGCCGAAGCTAACCAAGCTTCATCTTCGAAAGATGGAAACAAGAGGAAAGATGGACAAAACAACAACCCTAGGCCTGCAAAGGCTGCAAATAGGAGTGCACAACCAAGTGCATAGACCCCTAAGGGGAAGAAAGGTAAAGGTAAGTGTTTTCACTGCAAAGAGAAAAGGTATTGGAAAAAAGATTGCCCCAAGTTTCTAGCAGCGAAAAACAAAGGTAATGATTATTGTTCATATATCTTAAAAAACATGTGTTTTAGAGACTGATAAGTTCGTTTGGATTATTGATTATGGATCTACTAACCATGCTTGTAACTCCTTACAGCTTCTTGAATCATGGGAGGAAGTGGATGAATGTGGCTTAAAGCTTAGAGTTGAGAACAGAGCGTTCGTTACGGTCCAAGCTACAAAAAGAGCTCGCCTGAAGTTCGGAAATAAATATTTAATTTTGAAAGATGTATTTTTTATTTCGAATTTTAGTTTCCATGTTGCAATTAGAACAATTTATTATGACTTTCACAAGTTTTAATATATATATATATTTATTTCAATGAATCACGATTATGTATTGCATGTTTGGAAAATGGGCTTTATATTCTATGACCTAACGAACCACTCACGCTTAATAATGATTTATTCAAAGTAGCTAAACCTAGGACCAATAAATGTCAAAAGACCGATAACGATAACAATATGTATTTATGGCATTTGAGACTAGGTCACATTGACTATGATAGAATTCAAATACTTACAAAGGACGGGCCTTTGAGGGAACTCACCTTAGGTGAACTACCTGTCTGTGAATATTGTCTAGAAGGAAAATTGACCAAGCGTCCATTCTCTTCAAAGGTTGATAGGGTCAAGGAACCACTTGGACTTGTTCATTCAAATATTTGTAGCCCTTTGAATGTACAAGCCAGGGGTGGGTTTGAGTGTTATATTATTTCATATAATATAATGTTAGATTAAATAATGTGAAAAAATGTGATTTGTCAAACCTTGTAACATATTATTGAGAGTCACAAAATTAGACACATGTGTGTGCCCAAATGTGACATATTTTGGAGTTACACAATCAATTACAAATTTGTAACTCCCAAATAATACCCAATAATGTGTATATTATATGTTACACATTTGAGATTGGATTTCACAAAGCCATGATGAAATATGGCTGTTGGAGACATGTTTTTGACTCACAATAGGTGTTTGGAGGTTACAAAATCATGTGGGAAAGGATTTGGGATGTTTTGGAACATTTTGAAAAAATGACTTTTTTGTGCTGAAAATGGCCTGTGGCTACGGCCTGGGAGACAGAAGCCAGTGGGCGCAGCCACTGAAAATTCCTGGCCGCGGCCAATGAGGCTGGCAACCTATTTGGTTTTTCAGTTTTTTCCAAATTGCACGGTTCAAACATCTCAAATAACTCTCGAATCTCTATTTTAATTTCATAAACATCCAATTAAACATTAGTAATAGTCATGAGGGTTGGTGGAATTTGAAATTCAAAGGGGTATCTCAAACTCTATAAATAGGAGCCTAATGCTCACTTGTAAGACACACAATTTTCCAACCACAAAGCACTTGGCTGGAAAATACACCATAGAGGCTTGATAATTCCATAGAGCTATTTCCTAGAGAGATCCCTTAGTGCTTAGAGAATAAGGGGAAATAAGCTTTTGGACAAAGGTTTTGAACCTTGTTCAAGTTGGAGATCCCCACTACTCTACACTTTGGTTGTGTGAGAGTTTGTTTTTTCATTGTTCTTTTCATTTTGTTGTTCTTCTTGTATTATTAGTGTATTGAGTTTGTAATCCTCTACTTCTATTTCTATTTACATATTCATTGGTATCTTTTGTTTTAGGGTTTTAGTTCTTATAATTCTCTTCCTTCCCTTATTTCTATTTACTTGTATTTTGAGCAATTGAGTTGTAATATTTATTTAATCAATTACCTTGTCTATTGTATTTTTGCAAAGAGTTGTATTTTGGTTTTTCCATATTTTCATTGAGTATAAAAAATATATTCTCTAACATTGAGTATTTCGTAACTTTCATTGACGATTACTCTAGATAGTCATGTCTTTACCTAATGCATAGGAAATCAGAAATATTTTCAAAGTTTCAGGAATTCCTAGCTATGGATTAGAACCAATTAGGTAAAACATTAAATATCTTGCGATCTGATAGGGGTGGAGAATATTTGGATGTGCAGTTCCAAGATCATTTAACTGAACTTGGGATTTTATCACAACTTACTGCCCCGGGTACTCCGCAACAAAATGGGGCAGTAGAACGCCGAAACAGAACTTTATTGGAAATGGTTAGATGCATGCTTAGTTAATCAACTGTTCCAACTTCATTCTGGGGACATGCAATTGAAACTACGAATGACATTCTAAATGTTGTACTGTCCAAATCAATCCCCAAAACACCTTTAAAATGCTGGAATGGTCGTGAACCTAACTTACGTCATTTTAGAATTTGGGGGTGTCCCACCCACATCCTAGGGAAAAAGGAAGGAAAGCTAGAACTGTGAACCGAAGTTTGCATGTTTTTTGGCTATCTTAAAGGCACTCGGGGTGGACTTTTCTATAGTCATTCAGAAAAGAAAGTGCTTACTTTTACGAATGCTACTTTTTCTGGAAAATGACTATGTCCAAAACTTCAAACCATGCAGCAAAGTAGTTTTAGAGGAGATGGTTGAAGAATTGACTCCAACCAATGTTCCATCGTCATCAACGCAAGTTGATGATGAAATTCTCACTCTTCATGTCCAACAGACAAAAGTTGATTTAAATTAAGAAAGTACCACTGTTCCTAAGCAAGCAATCGTAGAGCCTCATCGTAGTGGGAGGGTTTCTAGGAACCCAGTTCGCTATGGTTTGGATGGTGAAACCAATATGGTTGTTGGTGACACTAGTGACGATGATCCATTGTCTTTCAAACAGGCAATGGCTAGCCCTGGAAAGGAACTATAGCTCGAAACCATGAAACAGGAAATGGAGTCCATGTACTCAAATTCTGTCTGGGATCTTGTGGAAGCACCTAGTGACTTTAGGGCCATTGGGTGCAAGTTGATCTATAAGAAGAAATGAGGTGTTGATGGAAATATTGAAACTTATAAAGCTCGATTAGTGGCAAAGGGTTATACCCAAAGAGAAGATGTGGACTATGAGGAAACTTTTAGTCCGATAGCCATGCTCAATTCCATTCGCATCCACTCTCAACTATGAGATCTGGCAAATGGACTTCAAGACAACATTTTCTTAACGGGAAGTTTGACGAAGTCATTTATATGGATCAGCCAGAAGGATTTAAAGTAGTTGGAAAAGAAGGAAAATTTTCAAAGTTAAATAGGTCCATTTATGGACTTAAGCAAGCTTCTCATTCCTGGAACCTTAGGTTTGATGAAATAATCAAAACCTATGGCTTTGAAGAAAATATTGATGAGCCTTGTGTATACCAACTGAAGGCAAATCAAATAGTGGTATTTTTGGTTCTTTATGTAGATGATATCTTTCTCATTGGAAATAATGTTAAGAAATTTTCAGATGTGAAGAATTGGTTGAGCACTCAATTCCAGATGAAGGAATTGGATGAAGGAAGTTATGTTCTAGGTATCCAAATAATTAGGGATAGAAAGAACAGACTCTTAGCTCTATCTCGAGTAGCTTACATTGATAAAGTGCTTGAATGTTTCTCAATGACCAATTCCAAGAAAGGGCGTCAACCGTCCTGCCATGGAATTCATCTTTCAAAGAAGCAGTCTCCCCAGACTTCTGAAGAGGATAATGCAATGAGAAAATTTCCTTACGCATCTGTTATTGGAAGTCTGATGTATGCTATGTTGTGTACTAGACCAGATATTTGCTATGCAATGGGAGTAGTGAGCAGGTATCAGTCAAACCCAATACCGGGACATTTGATAGCAGTTAAGCATATTCTAAAATATTTAAGAAGAATTAGGGATTATATCATAGTCTACAAGGGTGGTGTTCTAAAACCTATTGTAACGACCCGGATTTTCAAGACTCGATGAAGCGGAAATATAAATGTTTTCATTTAACAAAATGTCTCAAAAACCCGTATAAAAAAAACTTTTTAAAAAGTCATATAGCCATACTAGACTCAAGCGCTCACTATTCTACCTTACCCTTGTTGTTACCTACAACATGAAACAACTAGGTAAGCGAAAACTCTTAGCAAGTTCAACTTTGAAATAAAAGCATGCAAAGAACTAGGGTTCCAGATCCATCTGGACCCTACACAATCAATTTCAAGACGCAAAAGTGTCCTGGCAAACTTATGGTCATGCTTGATAACCAATGATAAATTATTTCCTATAACTAGATAAATTCCTACACTCAGAAAATCCCAGAACAAGCAGATATATAATATCGAAACTATATCTTATCAACAAATATATCCTTGCACTCAGAAATTCCCAGAGCAAGCAGATATATTATATCACAATATAATTCGAGACCAACGCTCGACAATTTCCAACAATTCGGGTGTAACACGCCTTCCCACATAAATGCTAATCTGTAAGAGAGAACCAAGTCTGAACACTAAGTTCTAGCCAATAAATATCCCCATCAAGGGTAACTATCGTGTTACCTAGGGCATCGCTACTTATCTAAGAGTGTAATCGAATTTACACGATTTTACAGAGACTTCTATGTTAATCAGTGGTGTTGGTGAGCAGTTGCCCTAGGGTGTTCAGCTTTACTCAATCTTGGACACCCATAGTATCTCTAGGCACTCTCACTAAATGACCAATATTCACGGCTGCTATCCGAGAATAACTTATCAGAGCACTTGCTCGGGTTCTAACCGTTCACTGATTAAGTAAGCATGAGGGCCCCTAGGTTTAACCAGCAATCCTCACCTCTTGGCCACTCGTCGCGAAAATGAACCGGACATAAAAAAATCAAGCAGTGTGATGGAGATTAGTCATCTAGACTATGACAGATATCTATCGTTCATATTTTCTAAAATCAGCACTCACTAGACTAACGTCTCTAAGCAACTCTCTACGACAGTGTATTTATATATATGTATATGCATGTGTCCCTATACTAACCTACAATACAATAATCGTTTCATGTTACAGCCACACAATATAAGTTGACTTACTTAGAGTCCTTAGCACTCAACAGAATTTCACACTCCAATATTCAGTCCAGCTACGCTTAGTCAATCCTGTAGTTATCCATACAGTATACTCGGATTAATTATGACACTCATAATTTATTATTATTATTTTGGGCAGTTTGGTCATTTTAATAAAAATCATTTGTAAGGATTTATGATCCTTATTTGGTTTTAAACCCACTAAGGAAATTCATACAAAATATTTGAGACTAAACCCTAAGTGTCGGGGACACCTATCCTATGGTCTCGATACCTAGGCTCGGGTATCACAATAGTATTTTCCTACAATCCGCTAAAAAATCTTGTTCTTTAAACGCATTGCTATTAATCCGTACTTTCAACAAGTTGGTTAAAATATATAGAAGATTTTAGCCGGTATTATATCCAGAAAATACTAATTAAATTCCTTAATTATTTTTCAAGAAAATAAACTCTTAATTTTCCTTTTATTTTTCTTAAGGTTTTAATCTCTAAAAACCGTTTTAAGAAAATTGTCTAATTTGTCTTAATTAGTAGAACCGTTAAAAATTTCCCATCTTGACTAATTAATTTTTCAAAATCAATTAATCAAGTTTTGCTTACTAGAAAAATAATTACTTAATTATTTTCTCAAAATATTGGGTTTTAAACCATCTTTTAATTTATTTACTATTAATAAATTAAATCTCTTATTTTTAAAATGAATAAAAATTCTTTAATATGTTTTAGTGAAAATATGTTTTCAGGACTTATCAAGTTTATATCTTGCAATAAGCAAAATTTTACTTTTTGCCTTAAGTTCCAAAATCTCATTTTTACACTAAGTGTGAAAAGCCTATTTTTCACATTTTTAACTACCTAATTTGTTAGTTCATAACTTAAAATTTACTTACCCAATTGTTACCAAAATTTCCCAATTCCATTTTTGGTATGCCATTTAGGTATTTGTAAAATTTTAGGTCAAAATGAGCATTTTTTTATTGGTGAAATCATTTTCCAACAATGAGGTAAAAATGACCTTATTTTCAAGTCCCTATTTGTTCCAAACTTTGACACTTAATAAATTTCAAACTGTTCAGTATTTTCTTACCAAATTTTACAGTGGAATACTAGGTTATGCTAATAATATGTCCACAAATGTTTAGAAAAATCTGGGTTCATTTGCCCTATACAGTGGCTGTCCAAACTTGGTTCCGAAAATAAGAATACGAAAAAACTGTTTTTTACCTAAACTTTGAAATAGCATAACTCACTCATTTTTATATTGTTTCAAAAGCTCAATTTTATGTACTCAATCTCAACAACATCACAGTATAATCAAATTTTTCAAAATCAATGTACAATGGATGCTTGACCCCTTGGAAGTCACAGCTCAAAACATATATTTTGTTTTAAGGTTTGCTATAAAACCCTTAAGGGTTTTGGTCCCTATTTTCAAAAATCAATACACAAGCGTCATAAAAATTATAAAACAACTACCATAACCTTATTACATCACCAATAAGAAACTTTAAGCATTAACAATACAAAATAATGCTTAAAACTAAAAATCATACAATAACAACCGTAAAAGTAAAATTTTTACCTCTTTGGTGTTCTTGATTATGGTTTGGATCTTCCTATTAGCTTTGGCTCCTTAAAAACCTTTCAAAAACCCTAACCAACTCCCCCCAACAACATACATAATTAGATATTTGAAATTCTATGATTAAAACTTTACAAAAGTCTAGATTATTGAAACTTTACCTTAGGGAAAGCTCTTCCTAGACCAAGGCTTAGCTTCCAAGTCTCGTTAGTGTTCTTGAGGTTGAAGGTGGAGAGAAAACTTTGAGAGAGTTTTCAAAAAAAGATGATAGTGAATGGGAGAGAGGTGTGGTCGATTTTGGGGGTTAGAAGGACTCACACAACTCTATAAAATATCCTAAAAAAACACTCAAGTGTTTTACTATCCACTTGGCTATTAACCCTAAACTTAAAATGGGATTAAAAGTTAATTAATTTAGTTCACACCTTTAAAAAAATCACATGGCCGGCCACCCTTTTCATTTTATCTATGTTTTATATTTTTTTTTTATAATGGCTAATAAATATTTCATAAGAAGAAAAATCCAATTTGACTTTCTACACATTTTGCACTCTTATTAAGTTTTAATCACAAAAATTAACACCTAATAATTAAATTAAATGTCTCTCACATTTTATTTAATTAATCACACAATAAAATTTAACCTAAAGTCTATTCATGGAATAAAATTCCCCATTTCGGTAAAATTAGGCATTTAACACAAAATGTCCTAAAATTTCCATTTTTCCTTAGGTTTATTATTTTAGACCAAACTTTAATTTTTATGAATGTATTTTATGCCCAAAATATATTTGCCATAGTTTTTCATTTTATTTTTCTGAGATTTTTACCCGATCAGGATTTTTGTGTCAGTCCAAGACCGAAAGTCTTATCTTGACTTTTAAATCACAAAATTCATATTTTGGCTAGCAATAACTCATGGAATAATTTCCAAACAAATATAATATTATTTAAAATAATATTCTTAACTCGGGGGAAAATCCCGACCCGAGTCATTTAAAGGTAGCCGAAAACGCAGGACATTTCAATACCTACAATTTATAGAGGTTTCGTCCTCGAAACTTAAAACAAACGAGGATACAGCTCCCTCATCTTGTCTTCTGTTTCCCAGGTTGCCTCTTGAATGCCATGGTTACACCACTGCACGTTTACCAATAGCACCGTCTTGTTCCTCAACACTTTTTCCTTACGGTCTAGAATCATCACTGGCTTCTCCTCAAAGACGAGTTAAGGATCAATACTCAACTGCTCATAGCTGAGTACATGCGAGGGATCGCACATGTATTTTCTCAACAAGGATACATGAAATACGTCATGCACCTTAGACAGGGCGGGCGGAAGAGCTAAACGATAAGCTACTTCCTTGATCCTCTCTATGATTTCGAAACATCCAATGAACCTTGGGATAAGCTTTCCTTTCTTCCCGAAATGCATAGCCCTTCGCAGCGGAGCTACCTTTAGCAGCACATTATCGCCAACCTCAAACACTAGGGGTCTTCTGCGTCGGTTGGCATATTTGCATTGTCGATCAACCGAAGTTTGCAAGTGTTGCCTTATCTGTCGAATGTCCTCGGTTATCTGATCAACCTCATCCGATCCAAGAAACTTTCTTTCACCGATCTCGTGCCACTGAACCGGAGATCAGCATTTCCTTCCGTACAAAGCCTCATACGGAGCCATCTTGATGGAATCATGATAGCTATTATTGTAAGTGAACTCTATCAGTGGAAGCTTCTCATTCTGTGACCCTTGATAGTCGAGCACACAGGCTCTTAGCATATCTTCCAAGGTCTGAATTGTTCGTTCACTTCGACCGTCTGTTTGCGGATGGAAAGAAGTACTGAACTTCAGTTTAGTACCCAACCTCATTTGGATTCCATTCCAGAATGTCGAGGTAAAACGTCTGTTGCGATCTGATACGATGGAGTTGGGTACACCATGCAGTCTCATTATTTCTGCAATGTAAATGTTTGCTAACTTATGTGCCCCATAAGTTACCTTGATCGACAAGAAATGAGCAGACTTTGTCAGCCTATCTACGATAACCCAAATGGCATCGTGCCCCTTGGGAGTGGTTGGTAGACCTGTAACAAAGTCCATAGTGACCATCTCCCACTTCCATTCTGGAATTTCTAAGGGTTGTAACAATTCAGCTAGTCGTTGATGCTCGGCCTTTGTCTGCTTACAAGCCAAGTAGTGTGCCACATATTCTGCTGTCTCATTTTTCATCCTAGGCCACCAAAAGTACTTTTTCAAGTCTTGGTACATTTTCGTGGTACCCGAATGCATGGCATAAGGAGCAATATGTCCTTTGAAAAAGATCTTCTTCTTGATCTTGTCATCTTCCGGAACACATATTCTGCCCTTAAAACCCAATACTCCATCTTCGGAGATATGGAATCCTGGTTGCCCCTCATTCCTCACTTCATACATCAGTCCTTGAACCCAAGGATCGACTAACAGCCCGCCTTTTATAGCTTCCATAATTGTAGGCTCGATAGAGAGGTTAGCCAACTGACCAACTACTATCTCTAAATCCAAGGTAGCAAGGTCGGCTTGTAACTACGACGAAGTTTCTTTCACTGTCATCACGTAAGCACTTGGTTGTCGACTCAATGCATCTGCCACCTTGTTTGATTTTCTCGGGTGGTACAGAATGTCGCAGTCATAGTCGTTAAACAGTTCCAACAATCGACGCTGTCTCATATTCAATTCCTTCTGAGTGAATAAATACTTCAGGCTTTTGTGATCAGTGTAGTGCCTCCATATTTTTAGTGCAAAAATCACTGCTGCAAGCTCCAGGTCATGAGTGGGATAGTTCTTCTCGTAATTCTTTAGCTGTCCAAATGCATAAGAAATTACTTTTCCGTGCTGCATCAGCACTGCTCCCAACCCTCGGCCTCAGGCATGGCTATAAATAGTATATCCATCTATGCCATTAGAGATTGTCAGCACTGGGGCAGTCGTCAGTCTTGTTTTTAGCTCCTGAAAACTCTTCTCACACTTGTCAGTCCACTCATATTTGATGTTTTCGCGGGTGAGGGCAGTCATTGGTGTGGGTATTTTGGAAAATCCTTCCACAAATCGCCGGTAATATCCCGTTAACCCAAGAAAACTTCTAACCTCATGAGCATTATTCAGAGGTTTCCACTGCTTAACACCTTCTATTTTAGCGGGATCTATTGAAATTCCGTCTCCCAACACTATGTGCCCCATAAAACTTACCTTCTCTAGCCAGAATTCGCACTTCGAAAACTCAGCGTAAAGCCTTTACTCTCACAGACGCTGGAGGACCAGTTCCAGATGTGTTGCATGCTCTTCCTGGCTTTTCAAGTATATTAGAACATCGTCAATGAACATGACGAAAAACTTATTCAAATACTCGCGAAAGACGCGATTCATGAGATCCATGAATGCAGCAGGCGCATTGGTTAGTCCAAAGGACATCACTAAGAACTTGTAGTGACCATAGCGTGTTCTAAAGGTCGTCTTTGGTATATCTGTCTCCTTAACCTTGAGCTAATGTGTAAAGAACGCCCTAAGCTAATACTTATAAAACTTTCGCATAACATAGTTTGTAAAAGAATACCACTCATTATCAAAGTCTCAATGGGGACTTGCTTAAAACCATGCAAGTTGGCGCCATTAGTTTTAAAAGAAAACATAAATTTTTATGCAAAGTTTAAAAGAAACAAAATTAAATAACTGAGTCCCACTGATAATTTAGGAAAGTCTCTTAAACAAAACATAATTTAAATGGCGTTCTACGATGATCGTTTTTCCGTCCATAGGATTACCCCACGCCATACACCCCATGATGATAGAACTCCTCACGTCACCACGCGTGCCATAAAGAAATCCTATTTGCTACCTGGAAGGAAAGTAAGGGGGGTGAGCTAAAAGCCCAATAAGGAAGTACAAACAAATAAGCAAGTAAGAATACAACAAATACAAACACTAACGTTCATCTAAAACATCATGGTATATCATAACATAATTGTAACATATCATCATATCATAACATAATCGTAACATATCATCATATCACAATCATACAGCATACATGATGAGCATGGATCGCTAGTTGTCCATGTCACCCTATGAGGTAAACAGGAGTCTCTGGTCCTTGAATAACCTCGGCGCGTCCGCCCTAGGAGTTACGTTTCAATGTCCTTAGTAACTCGTTCGATGTACCTAACATCGTAATCTGTTTGATGTATCTAACATCGTAATCTGTTTGATGTATCTAACATCGTAACTTGTTTGATGTATCTAACATCCATACACATATCATATTCAACATATCATCACATTATGGCATTCATATTTCATAACAATTCATTCATACAACAGTCTTACCATTCATAGCATAAAATCATAGAATCTATCTAACTTCCTTACCTCAGGTCCAAGCTAAGAAATTTCACAATCTTTCAACGAGCCTATATCATAATCAAAAGAACATTTCTTAGGTTCATAAAATTATTATTTTGCCCTTCCATACAACTCATGTGTGCATGGGTCATGCACACATAATAACAGTTACACATAACATGCAATTATTCTTAACTACACATAAAGCCATAAAAGAATAATGCTCGTTTTACTTATTTTACATGCATGATATTTTTATAAAAACCACATAGTTGAATAATAAACATAATTTTGGACGTAAAAGTGGAGTTGCATGTAACATGCATACGTGGGAACATTACGTAATTGTGACGTTTTCAAAAACGATAATTCTATATTTCTTACCTTTTTTGTTTTAAAATCAATAGACATATAACATGCTTTATTTTTCTTAAAATTTCTAAGTTGATTAAATTTCTCAAAACATTATTTTATTTTATAAAATAATTTGATTTAGCTTAAAAATAAAATATGTGTCAATTTCATTCATCAATCTCAAATTACAAAGAATTAACCAAAAACTTGGAATTAATTAAAATACCTATTTTTAATATGTTTCTTTAGAAAAATAAATTTTATCATTGTGTTACATAAATGATGTGAGAAAAAAATATTTTTAAGTGTGGAAAATATATTTTATTCAAATTATTTAAGACTTAGTTTTATGTAGCATAAATCCATATGTGACAATTAAATAACCATTTTTAACCTTTTTAAAACAAACTTTCAGCCACCATTTATTTTCTTCAAAAATCACAAATAAATAGAATCTAAATATTTTTCTCAATCAAAATAAAGGAAAATCATAACTTATCAAAATATGCATTCATACCATTAAAAATACCATTTTTCAATATTACCATAACTTAGAAAAATAATTTGTTCCAAGAACTCATCAAATTCATTTTAGTGAAACTCACTTCACATTTTCTTACAAAAATTCCAGCAATTATTTCTATCTTTAAAAATCATCATATTCAATTTAAAAACTCATATTTTCACAAAAATTCAATAAAAATTCTGTAGGTAATTATTTGAGTAACATATCATTTTAATGGGACTTAAATACCCCTTTTAATTTCATAAAAGTAATATAACATCAAGGACATTACTTATGCATGCAAATCATTTTTTTATCAAACTTTTACCCAATTATTTACAAAAATCAGCAAGCTTAATTCCTCAAGAGATTCATCTTTTATCCCAAAAATTTCACATAAAATCATACATGTCCAAAATCTCATCATACTCTTATTATATACATAATTCTAAGAATATTACTAACATATTCACATGAAATCTTATAAAACCAATTTTTGTATTCCATTGAATCTACACATGAAATCCAACAACAATAACAATGGAAATAACATACATAAATTCATAAACACCATATCTCATAAACAAGCCTTATAACAATCCTAACATATTTCTTATCATATTTCTAAAATCATCATTTACCATTTTACATAAATCAAAGATTAAGAAGATAACCATAGCAATATAAACATAACATATATCCTCATTATAAACCCTATCAAATCCATTTTCTCAATCATACCCATGAACCCTTATTAAACAAATCATATTCTCTTAAAAATACAAATCATAATCATCAATCCTACAATAATCAACCATTAGCATCACCATCAAAAACCTCAAAGATAAACCCATCAAAACCAATATATAGGCTAAGAAAGACCATTACCTCTCTTGATTGTAAAATCAAGAACACAATATGATCAACACCCAAACTTCACACCCCTTGTTCAAGCCTAGGGTTTTATTTGAAAACCACCATGAGGAGGAGAAAGAATCCAATCACACACAACAAATAAACAAAGTCAATAACATATAATCAAGAAAAGAGATTTGACAAACAAATATACAAGAAAACATACTCTAAAATGGGTTCCTCTTCACCTTCTTCTTCTTTCTTCCTTTCTTTTTTCTTCTCCCTCTCTCTCTACACGCCACTCTCTCTCTCTCTCTCTCTCTCTCTCTCTCTCTCTCTAGGTCACGGCAGCCACAAGAAAATATGCCCTCTTCTTCTCTTCCTTCCCCCTTTATTCAACTCTCTCAATAAAGCCTCACCAACACAAAATGGTAAGTTTCCTTTTTCTATTTTATTTTCTCATAATTCCTTTTTATTTTTCTTTTATTATAAAGGATTGGAGTCAAATGATAGTTTCCCAAAATGTCTATCCTCATCCAATTAACTTTTATTCTCTTAAAAGAAAAATGGAAAAATATCAAACAATTCCTTACACTACACGTCCACTACTCTTTCCATATCCTTTATTTTCTTTTTTTTTATTTAATTTCCTACTTATTAAAATAAACTACCCAAAAATATCAATAAATGGAAATTATAAAATGTGTAGAAAATCCACACATGTGCACCTTATTACCATATACTAGCACACACTAAAATACTAGAGTGCATCACTATTTACCATGCACCTTAGTGCATTCAACCATAACTCACATAATTACCTCAATTGTCACACTTATTTAAAATGTAACACTAATAATAAAATAAACATGTTACACAATTATTCACTTATTAAATTAATTAACCAAACAAACAATTAACAAATTTTAAATTCAAAAGATTATACCAAACAATTCTAACAATTAAATAAAATAATAAACAATCAAATAAAACAAACAATAACTAAATAAAATAACAACACTTAAATAAAACAATTCATCACACTTAACATTTAAATAAAATAAATCACAAAATTTAAATAATCTAAAAAAAAAAAATTTGGTGCACTACATGATGATAGCCTGGTCACAGGTCTATTTTGGAAAATACTGACGTTCCTTGTAGTTGATTGAAAAAATCGTCGATCCTCGATAATGGATATCGGTTCTTGATCGTCACTTTGTTCAACTCCCAATAGTCAATGCACATTCTCATCGAACCGTCTTTCCTCTTAACAAATAAGATCGGGGCTCCCCACGGAGAATGGCTTGGCCTTATGAACTTCTTGTCCAGTAAATCTTGCAGTTGCGACTGCAACTCCTTGAGTTCAGCTGGTGCCATTCTGTAAGGAGTCTTTGAGATCGGCACAGTTCCCAGAATTAGCTCTATTTCAAACACGATCTCTCGGTCTGGTGGAATCCCTTGGAGACCTTCAGGAAATACGTCGGGAAACTTGCACACAATCGGTACATCAGATGGTTGTTGACTCGTCTCTTTATCCTTATCCACTATGTTTGCCAGAAAACCGATGCATCCATCACTTAACATTTTTCTTGCCTTCATCGCAGAAATCATGGGACACTTATTTTCTCTTGACGTACCCTTGAACTCGAATGGTTCTTCTCCTGTTGAGGTGAAGACCACTTTTCTGCGCTTGTAATTGATAACGGCTCCATATTTGGTTAACCAATCCATCCCAAATATGACATCATATTCATGTAGGTCCAAGACTAACAGATCCACCGTCAACTCACAACCTTCAACCCAAACTGGTACAACTCTAACCCATGTCTGCACCAACATATCCTCTCCTGAAGGCAAGGATACCCCACAAAGAATAGGCATGGGCTCAAGACTTCTATTTAATTTTTCCACAAAGGATGTAGATACAAAAGAATGTGATGCACCAGTATCCATTAATACCTATGCCGAGGTTTGGGGGATAGAAATCTGACCTGACACCATATTAGATGGTCCAGCTCCTTTGTCGCTTTGTGTAAGCGCATAAACTCAAGGTGAAGCTCAAATTTGTTTATGTTGGTCATTTCCTTTGCCCTTGGCTGGCATTTGGCAATCCTTAGCAAAGTTCCCTGGCTTTCCATAGTTAAAACATACCCCACAATCGCCCCGATTGCGTCAGTTACACTTGTTACACAGTGGCCATTGTTCAAACTCATGTCTTGGTTGTTTGTTGTCACTAGCCATTGCCTGATTGGGAGGTCCCCCTTTTCTTTTGTTATTTCCCCCAAAAATCAGTCTTGTGCCTCTTGGATTATTTGTTCGCCCCAAGTTCTGGCCGAACCTCGGGTTGAACTTTCCCCTTGGGCCATTATGATTGGCCTGAAACTATCCAGGGTTTTTGGCAGTGTACCTCCTGTCTTCGTTCTTTTGTAGTTCTGGCATGTCTGACACGGCCCAAGACTCTTGGCGAAGAGCCCATTCCACAGCTTCGGCATACGTCTCCGGGCAAGTTCTACCAGTGCCTACACACCTGGCAATGTCTCTGCGTAGGCCCTTCATAAAACTCCAGGTCTTATTCTCTTCAGTGCTCACCTAGTTCTTCGCGAACCTAGACAGTTGGTCAATTTTTTGAACGCAGTCCTGCACGCTTGACGTTCCCTGCTTCAGATTAGTGAATTCATTCACTTTGTGCTCGATCACTGCCTTACTAAAGTACTTGCCATTGAACAAGGTCAAGAACTATAGCCATTCCATCTAGGCAATATTGTGCCCTTTCTTGGCTGTGTCCCACCAAATGCGGGCATCTTTTCTTAGCATATAAGTCGCACAAACTACCTTCTTTCTCTTGGTAGTTCCAATGAAGTCGAAGATCCTTTCCAAAATACTAATCCATTCCTCTGCCATTCAAGGGTCACTGCTCCCCTTGAATATAGGTGGATTCTGGTTGCCGAACCTTTCTGATATAGTTTTTGCTCAGGCAGCTCTTGGTGCTTCTATTGGCTGTACAGGGTGTTCAATGATAACCTGCGGGCCAAGGTTCTGTCCTTCATTGTTTCCAGGTGGTACTTCGTTGTTCTGAGCATTATTGGGTGGCATGGGGAGTCGTCCCAAAAGGTTGTTAAACCTTTCAGCTTGGAGGGCATCAGCGTCCTCCTGTCTCTTTTGCCCTCTTTCAATTTGGGCTCCCTACGTCTCCACTTTCCTTTGCAAATTATTCATCTGCTCGACTATCTCGTGAACTCTAGCAGCTTGGTTTGGAGCTATAGTGGCAAGCGCGTTCTGAGCTGTAGCAGCAGGTGCGGCCTGGCCTCGACCAGCAACACCCCTTCCTCTTTGAGCTCTTGTCCTTGCCATTTGTTTGCTTTCAAATCAAAAGCTCCTAAGTGCATAAGGACAAGAAGTTAGTATCGACACATATAGTTAATTAACCTAATTAAGCACGCCAAGCATATCAAGCACAACAAGCAATCAACACTTTTTAACAAAAGTTAGCAACTTCATTTCATAACATATACCATATACAACAACGTTTCAAGTTTGGGTCGGCCAGTCTAAGGGATTTACAAAATTAGCCCAAAAAAATGGACTTATATCCCAGCCAGACCAATTACTAATTTCCTTAATCATATACAAGGTAGGTACATATTTCAAAGTAGTAGGTGGGTTTCTAAAACCTATGCAGCTCCTAACACCTAGTCAGTGTCGCTGTCAGTGACCATATCAAAACCGCCCTCAGGATCCTGCTCGGGATCTTCCTCGGGATCATCCTCAGGATCCTCCTTGGAATCTTCCTTGGGATCTTCCTCAGGATCCTCCTCGGGATCTTCCTCATTCTGGTCCATCGGCTCTTCATAAGAAATTTCCCCGTCCTCGAGTTCATCAATTGCCACTTCCTCTGCTGGAAGGTTCTCAACTACCACTAGGTTTGCTACCGCTTGTCGTTGTGCTGCCTCTATTGCATGTGCACGGGCGTTCTGTGCAGCAAAGAGCTCGTGGAATTCTATATGCCACCTTGACATCCTACCTTGAGGTCCAAAGGTCATCTCTATGGATATCCTAAAGGTATTTTAGTATGGGGTGGCTGGCCTCATGTGCCTCTCCTGGTACCACAGAATAGCTGAACCTCTCAGGTATAAACTTCCCAATCCTACCCTGAACCTATGGGGGGTACTGATGTTCTCAAAAATGATGTCCAACGAGTAAGTCCATGCCCAGACTTCGTTGGAATGGACCTCTCAGTTGAACACGCCAGGCGCTGCTGGTGAAGGCACAGTAGATTTGGACTCTCTGCCACTGGTCATACACCATAGGGGGGTCGATTATGATGGGATCCATCGCCTCTTGTTCGCCAGCCATTTTCTTACTAACCTACAATTTATAAAATAAGTAAGGAAATGGAAACAACACACTAAAGGAAGAGATAGTAATTACAGCGAGTGCCAGTCTATCATTGTGAAATGTACATGTGGGTTGTCTACAGAACCAGCTCAACTCGAGCTCTAATACCAATTGTAATGACCCGGATTTTCAAGACTCGATAAAGCGAAAATATAAATGTTTTCATTTAACAAAATCTCTCAAAAACCCGTATAAAAAAAACTTTTTAAAAATTCGTATGGCCATACTTAACATTTAATTACAAACATATTTTATAACGAGTAGAGTGAGCCTAGTTTAGGAAAATTACACAACATTTCCAAAAATAAAACAGCTTCCCAAAAGGTCGGTCCACATGTACATTTGCAAGGTAGACTCCAGCGCTCACTGCTCTGCCTTGCCCTTGTTCTTACCTACAATAGGAAACAACTAGGTAAGCGAAAACACTTAGTAAGTTCAACTTTAAAACAAAAGCATGCAGAGAACAAGGGTTCCAGATCCATCCGGACCCTACACAATCAATTTCAAGAACACAAAAGTGTCCTGGCAAATTTATGGTCATGCCTGATAACCAATGATAAATTATTTCCTATAACCAGATAAATTCCTGCACTCAGAAAATCCCAAAATAAGCAAATATATAATATCACACCTATATCTTATCAACAAATATATCTCTGCACTAAGATTATCCCAGAGCAAGCATATATATTATTTCACAACGATATCTTATCAACAAATATATCCCTGCACTCAGAAAATCCTAGAGCAAGCAGATATATTATATCACAATATAATTCGAGACTAACGCTCGACAATTTCCAACAATTCGGGCGTAACACGCCCTCCAACATAAATGTTATTCTATAAGAGAGAACCGAGTCTCAACACTAAGATCTAGCCAATAAATATCCCCATCAAGGGTAACTATCGTGTAACCAAGGGCATCGCTACTTATCCAATAGTGTAATCGAATTTACAGGGTTTTACAGAGACATCTATGTTAATTAATGGTGCTGGTGAGCAGTTGCCCCTAGGGTGTTCAGCCTCACTCAATCTTGGAAACCCCTCATATCTCTAGGCACTCTCACTGAATGGCCAATATTCACGGCTGCTATCCAGGAATAACTTATCAGAGCACTTGCTCGGGTTCTAACAGTTCACTGATTAAGTAAGCATGAGGGCCCCTAGGTCCCATTCATTTTGGCACCCCTAGGTTTAACCAGCAATCCTCACCTCTTGGCCACTCATCGCGGAATGAACCGAACATAATAAAATCAAGCAGTGTGACGGGGATCAGCCGACTAGAATATGACGGATATCTACCTTTCATATTTTCTAAAATCAGCACTCACTAGACTAACGTCTCTAAGCAACTCCCTTCGACAGTGTATATATATATATATGCATGTGTTCCTATATTAACATACAATACAATAATCGTTTCATGTTGCAAACACACAATATAAGTTGACTTACTTTGAGTCCTTAGCACTCAGCAGAATTTCACCCTCCAACGTTCAGTCCAGTTACGCTTAGCCAATACTGTAGTTATCCATATAGTATACTCGGATTAATTATGGCACTCATAATTTATTATTATTATTTTGGGCAATTTGGTCATTTTAATAAAAATCATTTGTAAGGATTTATGATCTCCTTATTTGGTTTTAAACCCACTAAGGAAATTCATACAAAATATTTGAGACTAAACCCTAAGTGTCGGGGACACCTATCCTATGGTCTCGATACCTAGGCTCGGGTATCACAATAGTATTTTCCTACAATCCGCTAAAAAATCTTGTTCTTTAAACGCATTGCTATTAATCCGTACTTTCAACAAGTTGGTTAAAATATATAGAAGATTTTAGCCGGTATTATATCCAGAAAATACTAATTAAATTCCTTAATTATTTTTCAAGAAAATAAACTCTTAATTTTCCTTTTATTTTTCTTAAGGTTTTAATCTCTAAAAACTGTTTTAAAAAAATTGTCTAATTTGTCTTAATTAGTAGAACCGTTAAAAATTTCCCATCTTGACTAGTTAATTTTTCAAAATCAATTAATCAAGTTTTGCTTACTAGAAAAATAATTCACTTAATTATTTTCTCAAAATATTGGGTTTTAAACCCTCTTTTAATTTATTAACTATTAATAAATTAAATCTCTTATTTTTAAAATGAATAAAAATTCTTTAATAAAAATAATTCACACTAAACTCAAAGTGGTAATTTTAGTGAAAATATGTTTTCAAGACTTACCAAGTTTATATCTTGCAATAGAAAAATTTTACTTTTTACCTTAAGTTCTAAAATCTCATTTTTACACTAACTGTAAAATGCATATTTTTGACATTTTTAACTACATACTTTGTTAGTTCATAACTTAAAATTTACTTACCCAATTGTTACCAAAATTTTCCAATTCCATTTTTGGTATGCCATTTAGGTCTTTGTAAAATCTTAGGTCAAAATGAGCATTTTTATTGGTGAAATCATTTTCCAACAATGAGGTAAAAATGACCTTATTTTCAAGTCCTTATTTGTTCCAAACTTTGACACTTAATAACTTTCAAACTATTCAGTATTTTCTTACCAAATTTTACAGTGGAATACTAGGTTATGCTAATAATATGTCCACAAATGCTTAGAGAAAATTGGCTTCATTTTCCCTATACAGTGGCTGTCCAAACTTGGTTCCGAAAATAAGAATACGAAAGAACTATTTTTTACCTAAACTTTGAAATATCATAACTCACTCATTTTTATACTGTTTCAAAAGCTCAATTTTATGTACTCAATCTCAACAACATCACAGTACAAATAAATTTTTCAAAATCAATGTACAGTGGATGCTTGACTCCTTGGAAGTCACAGCTCAAAACATGTATTTTGTTTTAAGGTTTCCTACAAAACCCTTAGGGGTTTTGGTTCCTATTTTCAAAAATCAATACACAAAAATCATAAATATTATAAAACAACTACCATAACCTTATTACATCACCAATAAGAAACTGTAAGCATTAACAATACAAAATAATGCTTAAAACTAAAAATCATACAATAACAACCATAAAAGTAAAAATTTTACCTCTTTGGTGTTCTTGATTAAGGTGTGGATCTTCCTATTAGCTTTGGTTCCTTCAAAACCTTTCAAAAACCCTAACCAACTCCCCCCAACAACATGGATGATTAGCTATTTGAAACTCTATGATTAAAACTTTACAAAAGTCTAGATTATTGAAACTTTACCTTAGGGAAAACCCTTCCTAGACCAAGGCTTAGCTTCCAAGTTTCCTTAGTGTTCTTGAGGTTGAAGGTGGAGTGAAAACTTTGAGAGAGTTTTCAAAAAAAGATGATAGTGAATGGGAGAGAGGTGCGCTCGGTTTTGGGGGTTAGAAGGGCTCACACAACTCTACAAAATACCCTAAAAAAACACTCAAGTGTTTTACTATCAACTTGGCTATTAACCCTAAACTTAAAATGGGATTAAAAGTTAATTAATTTGGTTCACACCTATAAAAAAATCAAATGGCCGGCCACCTTTTTCATTTTATCTATGTTTTATATATATATATATATTTATAATGGTTAATAAATATTTCATAAGAAGAAAAACTCAATTTGACTTTCTACATCTTTGTCACTCTTATTAAGTTTTAAACACAAAAATTAACACCTAATAATTAAATTAAATGTCTCTCACATTTAATTTAATTTAATTAATCACACAATAAAATTAACCTAAGGTCCATTCATGGAATAAAATTCCCCCTTTCGGTAAAATTGGGCATTTAACACAAAATACCCTAAAATTTCAATTTTTCCTTAGGTTTATTATTTTTTATCCAAATTTAATTTTTATTAATGTATTTTATGCCCAAAATAAATTTTCCATATTTTTTCATTTTATTTTTCCGAGATTTTCACCCAATCAGGGTTTTTGTGTCGGTCCAAGATCGAAAGTCTTATCTTGACTTTTAAATCACAAAATTCATATTTTGGCTAGCAATAACTCATGGAATAATTTCCAAACAAATATAATATTATTTAAAATAATATTCTTAACTCAGGGAAAAATCCTGACTCGAGTCGTTTAAAGGTACCCGATAACGCAGTACGTTACACCTATAGGCTACAACGATTCAGATTTTCAGACTGATGTCGATGACAGGAAGTCTACTTCTGGAATGGTGTTTACTCTTGGGGTGGAGCTGTGATATGGAGAAGTGTAAAAGAGTATGCGATCTCAGATTTCACCATGGAGGTTGAGTACATAGTTGCATCTGAAGCAGCTAAGGAAATAGTCTTTCTAAAGAAGTTTTATTCAGATCTTGGTGTTATTCTAGATATGGATAAACTGCTTGTGTTGCTTTGTGACAACACAGGAGCGATAGCCAACTCGAAAGAACCTCGATGTCACAAGAGGAGTAAGCATATAGAAAGGAAGTATCACATAATTCAAGAATATGTGGGTAGGGGTGATGTGAAGGTTATGAAGATTGCATCTGAAGACAATCTTGCAAATTCGTTTACAAAGACACTACCAGAAGCTACATTTGATAAGCATATCAAAGAAATGAGATTAGTATAATTAAGGAATTAGTTTCAATTAGTGGAAATGGGAGTTGGTTGAGGTTTTATGCCCTAATTAAAACTCAATTTCTTTGTAATCTCATTTTATTATCAATAAAAGAATAGGAATTATTTTTTTACTTGGTCAATCACTTTGCTCACATGTTTTACTTTCATGATTATTTGTTTAATATAAACTTCTAGTAAATTTCGAACATATATCTAATCATATTTATAGTGACGTAATCATAGTGGAATATAAATATGATTATATGTTCAAACATAAGTTAGTCCTAAGATTAGTCAGTGCACAGGATTTACATTGACTTGTCAATCTATGATATGATCTACTTACACATTGTAGTGTTATGTTATTTCCAGAACATTAGAAAAGTAGATAAGATCGTATGTATTTGTTACATCGGACTGGACCGATATTGATAGTAGATAGGATAAGTAAACATATCGTTATTATATATTCAAGTCATATCATATAGTTGACCATAGGTCAATTTAATCTCAATTCTGAGTGGTTAGTATTCTAACTGATTGTATTATTTGAGTTCTTTGACTTGTTCGTTACCAGCTTACCCTACAGACTAGTCCATGCTTACATCTTGGGAACTCGATAGTATAATTGAGTGGGAGTGTTAATCATAGATATGAACATCTATAGCTTTTGATGAAGAAGTAAACGATGGTTTCCTTTTAGTTTGGTTCAAGGTGCTAAATGATAGGGATCTCATTTCAGTAATTAATATTAGTTTACTGAAATATCATTTATAAGGATCTAAGTGTTTTAAGGATAAAATGCAATGACGGGTAAAACAGTATTTTTAGTCCCATCTCATTGTAGACCATCTATAGAGGATTGAGTGTCAATTATGGTTGTAACAATTAATAATTAATAACGTATCTATATTGGTTATAGAGGGTTCTATGAATTCAAGATTCCATAACTTTATTTTACTGCGAATTGTTTTAAGTTTATTATCTTAATCTCGATCCTCTCATACCAATATGAGATTAATAGCATATAGATAAACTTTGGAATTTTCTAATATTTACTTAATATCATCAATATAATATTGGACATAATCTATATATAATAATTCAATTTAATTATTTATTTCATTTAAAACATTTGTCAACTACCATTGCTTTATGGGCACTATTCCCAACAATCTCCCACTTGTCGTAAAGCAAATTGAGGCATCTCTTTTAAATATGTCAATCATATTCTCCTGACCAAATTTGTCTAACAAAGTCTTTGTAACAGTTTTGTAAGAAACTGTTTTGAAGTTATCTTCAAGATCATTACATCAATTATGTAATATTGTCTTGAATTAAGTGATACTTCATTTTATGTGCTTTTACCCTCTCATGATTTCTAGTTCTTCTAGAATCGTTGCATCTCCATTGCTTTCGCAATGAAATACTAGTTGTTATTCTAGTCTGAAACTCTTTCCAGAATGACAAAGAACTCAACTAAATCAATTAGCCTATTTAACTGCTCGTAACTGTTACATTTTGACTTTTGTGGTGAAACATACAATTCTGAAATGTCTAATACATTTCCAAATTAATGTGTCTCCATCATAGTTATGGAAACTGATTCTGATATCAATCTTTGAAGATTTAGAATAAGTTCATCCTTTGGGATTTTAGGTCACTATCTAAATGCACATATATATAATCTCTATTATATTCAAGATACTCAAAATTAAGTCCTTATAATTCTTCAATGACTCAATCCATCGTTGGATTGACAACTACTGACTATTCCTACTGTTTAACAAATGTCAATTCGAAAACATAACATTCGATACACTAAACAATCTATCACTGAGTTGTAGGAATAATTGTCTCATGTCCTCATTTTCTTGTAAAATAATAAGTGGACATTTATTATTTAGATAATACATTCTCCTGGCCAGAAAGGCAAAAAAACTTTCTTGGTTTTTTGTAAACTAAATCATTTAAGCTTCATATCTATATAAGTCACTTGAGACAGTGCCTAAAGATTGTTCTTTCAATCTCTATAGAATTGACTGTATAGAATATTTTTGGCTTTTCTAAATCTAATATTTAGAAATGTTCAGCTAACCATTTCTTTTCTATTGATGATTTCTCTACATCATTCTTAATGGTTAGAATGTTGTCGATATTAAGAATAAGAATCACAACAGAATCTTTTTGGTCGAGATCTTCAAATGATTTTGTCATGTCAGCCATTCAGTAAAGACTACTTGGACATCCATTTAAATTAATCTCATAATCCATGCATAAAGCAGTGGATAAGAGTATGTAAATAGATTTAAGTTTGGTTACAGTAGAAGATATTTATTCGAATAATAAATTCTTCTTTTTGTTGATAGCCTTAGGCTCTTACCCTAACTTTGAAAAGTCTGTACTTTCCTCTATTCTCCTCTTCATCTCTGAATATCCTGTTTCAAACTAAAGTTTAATAAACTTTAGCTGGATGTTCAAGAATCCAAATGACATAGAATTCCAAAATCCATTTCTAGATTTATGGTGTTTTAACCATTGTTTTCCGTAAAAAAAACATTTCATATACTAGTATGTGAATGAAGTATAGTTAGATTGTGTTACACACAATTTAACTATGTTTACATTTGTAAGGAGTAGTTACTAACTAACGCTCTCACTACAACAATGCTTTACATAATTTGTGACATTCTTTGGTTTTATCATTGCTAATTATCAGTAACTTGCTTACTTGACTTGTAGTCATTGTTTCTAGTACAATTTAACTAGAAAATATAGTGATTATAATAATCATGCTTCATTGAAGTAGCATTTAAGAGATACAAACTCTTTTGTAATCTTTTATGATTATCAAATTGTTTCACTAAATGACTCCATAGAACATTTTCAATTTATTCACATAACCACTTGTGAATACCAACTTTTAAGTCTTTGATTTTGTACAATCAAACATGTACAGAGTATAACAAATGTTAAAATTATAGAAATAATAAAGACGATAATGATTACTCATTATCTATTTAATCCTATCTAATATGATTATATTCCATTTTCAAAATACTAATTTCGCTTAGCATTCTATTTTTATGTGAGTTGAGTTTGAATTCCAAGTTTACATGCAAATTACTTGAATTTCAAATTCGAGTTTTAGACTTCCTTTTGATTAGATCAAATAAGTCTCTAAGTGACTTTACTTTGACTGATGCATCAAAATTTCTAGAAATTTTCTTCGCTTTTAATCAAAGTTAAACATATCTAAAGTAAATGTCAATCAATATTGACTTACTATTTATTATTTCTTTTAGCTTTGAACATAAAAGGTTCAGCATACATCTCTATGTATTAGCTAAATGATTATGTGATTTTTGAGCCTTTATTAGAGAAAGGTCTTTTGGTTAACTTTAATCGACAGACTATATAAACAGAGAGAGAACCATTGAATGTGTAATGACCCACTACTCTAGACTTTTGGACCATTAACGAAACTATACATACAAATCCTTGATAAAACTTACATTTGCAAAAATACCATAACTTTATTGGAAACTTGTAGAAATAAGAGTTACTTTCATAAAATAAGTAGGATATGGGATCCCATTGTCTTTAAAACAAAACATGATTTAAAATAAAAGGAGTTACATAACAAGTGCGGAAAATACATGTAA